>NW_027254631.1:0-236559 GCF_044704955.1 Pristiophorus japonicus | reverse complement strand
AGAGTGTCCCGAGGGGAGTGGAGAGTTTCCCAGGGGGAGGGGAGGGGAGAGTGTCCCGAGGTGTGGCGTGAGTGTCCCGGGGAGAGGGGAGAGTGTCCCGGGGAGAGGGGAGAGTGTACCGAGGTGTGGCGTGAGTGTCCCGGGGAGAGGTGAGAGTGTCCCGGGGGGAGGGGAGAGTGTCACGGGGGGAGGGGAGAGTGTCATGGGGGGAGGGAGAGTGTCTCGGGGGAGGGGAGAGTGTCTCAGGGGGAGGAGAGAATGTCTCGGGGGAGTGGAGAGTGTCTCGGTGGGAGTGGAGAGTGTCTTGGGGGGAGGGGAGAGTGTCTCGGTGGGAGGGAAGAGTGTCTCGGGGGGAGGGGAGAGTGTCTCGGGGGGAGGGGAGAGTGTCTCGGGGGAGTGGAGAATGTCACGGGGGGAGGGAGAGTGTCTCGGGGGAGGGGAGAGTGTCTCGGGGGGAGGGGAGTGTGTCACGGGGGGAGGGAGAGTGTCTCGGGGTAGGGGAGTGTGTCTCGGGGTGAGGGGAGAGTGTCCCGGGGGAGGGGAGAGTGTCTCCGCGGGTAGGGGAGTGTGTCCCGAGGAGAGGGGAGGGGAGAGTGTCCCGAGGGGAGGGGAGAGTGTCCCGGGGGGAGGGGAGGGGAGAGTGTCCCGAGGGGAGTGGAGAGTTTCCCGGGGGGAGGGGAGGGGAGAGTGTCCCGGGAGGAAGGGAGAGTGTCCCGGGGGGAGGGGAGGGGAGAGTGTCCCGAGGTGTGGCGTGAGTGTCCCGGGGAGAGGGGAGAGTGTCCCGGGGGGAGGGGAAAGGAGAGTGTCCCGAGGGGAGTGGAGAGTGTCCCGGGGGGAGGGGAGGGGAGAGTGTCCCGAGGGGAGTGGAGAGTTTCCCAGGGGGAGGGGAGGGGAGAGTGTCCCGAGGTGTGGCGTGAGTGTCCCGGGGAGAGGGGAGAGTGTCCCGGGGAGAGGGGAGAGTGTACCGAGGTGTGGCGTGAGTGTCCCGGGGAGAGGTGAGAGTGTCCCGGGGGGAGGGGAGAGTGTCACGGGGGGAGGGGAGAGTGTCATGGGGGGAGGGAGAGTGTCTCGGGGGAGGGGAGAGTGTCTCAGGGGGAGGAGAGAATGTCTCGGGGGAGTGGAGAGTGTCTCGGTGGGAGTGGAGAGTGTCCCGGGGGGAGGGGAGGGGAGAGTGTCCCGAGGTGTGGCGTGAGTGTCCCGGGGAGAGGGGAGAGTGTCCCGGGGGGAGGGGAAAGGAGAGTGTCCCGAGGGGAGTGGAGAGTGTCCCGGGGGGAGGGGAGGGGAGAGTGTCCCGAGGGGAGTGGAGAGTTTCCCAGGGGGAGGGGAGGGGAGAGTGTCCCGAGGTGTGGCGTGAGTGTCCCGGGGAGAGGGGAGAGTGTCCCGGGGAGAGGGGAGAGTGTACCGAGGTGTGGCGTGAGTGTCCCGGGGAGAGGTGAGAGTGTCCCGGGGGGAGGGGAGAGTGTCACGGGGGGAGGGGAGAGTGTCATGGGGGGAGGGAGAGTGTCTCGGGGGAGGGGAGAGTGTCTCAGGGGGAGGAGAGAATGTCTCGGGGGAGTGGAGAGTGTCTCGGTGGGAGTGGAGAGTGTCTTGGGGGGAGGGGAGAGTGTCTCGGTGGGAGGGAAGAGTGTCTCGGGGGGAGGGGAGAGTGTCTCGGGGGGAGGGGAGAGTGTCTCGGGGGAGTGGAGAATGTCACGGGGGGAGGGAGAGTGTCTCGGGGGAGGGGAGAGTGTCTCGGGGGGAGGGGAGTGTGTCACGGGGGGAGGGAGAGTGTCTCGGGGTAGGGGAGTGTGTCCCGAGGAGAGGGGAGGGGAGAGTGTCCCGAGGGGAGGGGAGAGTGTCCCGGGGGGAGGGGAGGGGAGAGTGTCCCGAGGTGTGGCGTGAGTGTCCCGGGGAGAGGGGAGAGTGTCCCGGGGGGAGGGGAAAGGAGAGTGTCCCGAGGGGAGTGGAGAGTGTCCCGGGGGGAGGGGAGGGGAGAGTGTCCCGAGGGGAGTGGAGAGTTTCCCAGGGGGAGGGGAGGGGAGAGTGTCCCGAGGTGTGGCGTGAGTGTCCCGGGGAGAGGGGAGAGTGTCCCGGGGAGAGGGGAGAGTGTACCGAGGTGTGGCGTGAGTGTCCCGGGGAGAGGTGAGAGTGTCCCGGGGGGAGGGGAGAGTGTCACGGGGGGAGGGGAGAGTGTCATGGGGGGAGGGAGAGTGTCTCGGGGGAGGGGAGAGTGTCTCAGGGGGAGGAGAGAATGTCTCGGGGGAGTGGAGAGTGTCTCGGTGGGAGTGGAGAGTGTCCCGGGGGGAGGGGAGGGGAGAGTGTCCCGAGGTGTGGCGTGAGTGTCCCGGGGAGAGGGGAGAGTGTCCCGGGGGGAGGGGAAAGGAGAGTGTCCCGAGGGGAGTGGAGAGTGTCCCGGGGGGAGGGGAGGGGAGAGTGTCCCGAGGGGAGTGGAGAGTTTCCCAGGGGGAGGGGAGGGGAGAGTGTCCCGAGGTGTGGCGTGAGTGTCCCGGGGAGAGGGGAGAGTGTCCCGGGGAGAGGGGAGAGTGTACCGAGGTGTGGCGTGAGTGTCCCGGGGAGAGGTGAGAGTGTCCCGGGGGGAGGGGAGAGTGTCACGGGGGGAGGGGAGAGTGTCATGGGGGGAGGGAGAGTGTCTCGGGGGAGGGGAGAGTGTCTCAGGGGGAGGAGAGAATGTCTCGGGGGAGTGGAGAGTGTCTCGGTGGGAGTGGAGAGTGTCTTGGGGGGAGGGGAGAGTGTCTCGGTGGGAGGGAAGAGTGTCTCGGGGGGAGGGGAGAGTGTCTCGGGGGGAGGGGAGAGTGTCTCGGGGGAGTGGAGAATGTCACGGGGGGAGGGAGAGTGTCTCGGGGGAGGGGAGAGTGTCTCGGGGGGAGGGGAGTGTGTCACGGGGGGAGGGAGAGTGTCTCGGGGTAGGGGAGTGTGTCTCGGGGTGAGGGGAGAGTGTCCCGGGGGAGGGGAGAGTGTCTCCGCGGGTAGGGGAGTGTGTCCCGAGGAGAGGGGAGGGGAGAGTGTCCCGAGGGGAGGGGAGAGTGTCCCGGGGGGAGGGGAGGGGAGAGTGTCCCGAGGGGAGTGGAGAGTTTCCCGGGGGGAGGGGAGGGGAGAGTGTCCCGGGAGGAAGGGAGACTGTCCCGGGGGGAGGGGAGGGGAGAGTGTCCCGAGGTGTGGCGTGAGTGTCCCGGGGAGAGGGGAGAGTGTCCCGGGGGGAGGGGAAAGGAGAGTGTCCCGAGGGGAGTGGAGAGTGTCCCGGGGGGAGGGGAGGGGAGAGTGTCCCGAGGGGAGTGGAGAGTTTCCCAGGGGGAGGGGAGGGGAGAGTGTCCCGAGGTGTGGCGTGAGTGTCCCGGGGAGAGGGGAGAGTGTCCCGGGGAGAGGGGAGAGTGTACCGAGGTGTGGCGTGAGTGTCCCGGGGAGAGGTGAGAGTGTCCCGGGGGGAGGGGAGAGTGTCACGGGGGGAGGGGAGAGTGTCATGGGGGGAGGGAGAGTGTCTCGGGGGAGGGGAGAGTGTCTCAGGGGGAGGAGAGAATGTCTCGGGGGAGTGGAGAGTGTCTCGGTGGGAGTGGAGAGTGTCCCGGGGGGAGGGGAGGGGAGAGTGTCCCGAGGTGTGGCGTGAGTGTCCCGGGGAGAGGGGAGAGTGTCCCGGGGGGAGGGGAAAGGAGAGTGTCCCGAGGGGAGTGGAGAGTGTCCCGGGGGGAGGGGAGGGGAGAGTGTCCCGAGGGGAGTGGAGAGTTTCCCAGGGGGAGGGGAGGGGAGAGTGTCCCGAGGTGTGGCGTGAGTGTCCCGGGGAGAGGGGAGAGTGTCCCGGGGAGAGGGGAGAGTGTACCGAGGTGTGGCGTGAGTGTCCCGGGGAGAGGTGAGAGTGTCCCGGGGGGAGGGGAGAGTGTCACGGGGGGAGGGGAGAGTGTCATGGGGGGAGGGAGAGTGTCTCGGGGGAGGGGAGAGTGTCTCAGGGGGAGGAGAGAATGTCTCGGGGGAGTGGAGAGTGTCTCGGTGGGAGTGGAGAGTGTCTTGGGGGGAGGGGAGAGTGTCTCGGTGGGAGGGAAGAGTGTCTCGGGGGGAGGGGAGAGTGTCTCGGGGGGAGGGGAGAGTGTCTCGGGGGAGTGGAGAATGTCACGGGGGGAGGGAGAGTGTCTCGGGGGAGGGGAGAGTGTCTCGGGGGGAGGGGAGTGTGTCACGGGGGGAGGGAGAGTGTCTCGGGGTAGGGGAGTGTGTCCCGAGGAGAGGGGAGGGGAGAGTGTCCCGAGGGGAGGGGAGAGTGTCCCGGGGGGAGGGGAGGGGAGAGTGTCCCGAGGTGTGGCGTGAGTGTCCCGGGGAGAGGGGAGAGTGTCCCGGGGGGAGGGGAAAGGAGAGTGTCCCGAGGGGAGTGGAGAGTGTCCCGGGGGGAGGGGAGGGGAGAGTGTCCCGAGGTGTGGCGTGAGTGTCCCGGGGAGAGGGGAGAGTGTCCCGGGGAGAGGGGAGAGTGTACCGAGGTGTGGCGTGAGTGTCCCGGGGAGAGGTGAGAGTGTCCCGGGGGGAGGGGAGAGTGTCACGGGGGGAGGGGAGAGTGTCATGGGGGGAGGGAGAGTGTCTCGGGGGAGGGGAGAGTGTCTCAGGGGGAGGAGAGAATGTCTCGGGGGAGTGGAGAGTGTCTCGGTGGGAGTGGAGAGTGTCCCGGGGGGAGGGGAGGGGAGAGTGTCCCGAGGGGAGGGGAGAGTGTCCCGGGGGGAGGGGAGGGGAGAGTGTCCCGAGGTGTGGCGTGAGTGTCCCGGGGAGAGGGGAGAGTGTCCCGGGGGGAGGGGAAAGGAGAGTGTCCCGAGGGGAGTGGAGAGTGTCCCGGGGGGAGGGGAGGGGAGAGTGTCCCGAGGGGAGTGGAGAGTTTCCCAGGGGGAGGGGAGGGGAGAGTGTCCCGAGGTGTGGCGTGAGTGTCCCGGGGAGAGGGGAGAGTGTCCCGGGGAGAGGGGAGAGTGTACCGAGGTGTGGCGTGAGTGTCCCGGGGAGAGGTGAGAGTGTCCCGGGGGGAGGGGAGAGTGTCACGGGGGGAGGGGAGAGTGTCATGGGGGGAGGGAGAGTGTCTCGGGGGAGGGGAGAGTGTCTCAGGGGGAGGAGAGAATGTCTCGGGGGAGTGGAGAGTGTCTCGGTGGGAGTGGAGAGTGTCTTGGGGGGAGGGGAGAGTGTCTCGGTGGGAGGGAAGAGTGTCTCGGGGGGAGGGGAGAGTGTCTCGGGGGGAGGGGAGAGTGTCTCGGGGGAGTGGAGAGTGTCTTGGGGGGAGGGGAGAGTGTCTCGGTGGGAGGGAAGAGTGTCTCGGGGGGAGGGGAGAGTGTCTCGGGGGGAGGGGAGAGTGTCTCGGGGGAGTGGAGAATGTCACGGGGGGAGGGAGAGTGTCTCGGGGGAGGGGAGAGTGTCTCGGGGGGAGGGGAGTGTGTCACGGGGGGAGGGAGAGTGTCTCGGGGTAGGGGAGTGTGTCTCGGGGTGAGGGGAGAGTGTCCCGGGGGAGGGGAGAGTGTCTCCGCGGGTAGGGGAGTGTGTCCCGAGGAGAGGGGAGGGGAGAGTGTCCCGAGGGGCGGGGAGAGTGTCCCGGGGGGAGGGGAGGGGAGAGTGTCACGGGGGGAGGGGAGAGTGTCCCGGGGGGAGGGGAGGGGAGAGTGTCCCGGGAGGAAGGGAGACTGTCCCGGGGGGAGGGGAGAGTGTCTCCGCGGGTAGGGGAGTGTGTCCCGAGGAGAGGGGAGGGGAGAGTGTCCCGAGGGGAGGGGAGAGTGTCCCGGGGGGAGGGGAGAGTGTCTCCGCGGGTAGGGGAATGTGTCCCGAGGAGAGGGGAGGGGAGAGTGTCCCGAGGGGAGGGGAGAGTGTCCCGGGGGGTGGGGAGGGGAGAGTGTCCCGAGGTGTGGCGTGAGTGTCCCGGGGAGAGGGGAGAGTGTACCGAGGTGTGGCGTGAGTGTCCCGGGGAGAGGGGAGAGTGTCCCGGGGGGAGGGGAGAGTGTCACGGTGGGAGGGGAGAGTGTCCCGGGAGGAGGGGAGACTGTCTCGGGTGGAGGGGAGAGTGTCCCGAGGGGAGGGGAGTGTGTCTCGGGGGGGAGGGGAGAGTGTCCCGAGGAGAGGGGAGGGGAGAGTGTCCCGAGGAGAGGGGTGGGGAGAGTGTCTCCGCGGGTAGGGGAGTGTGTCCCGAGGAGAGGGGAGGGGAGAGTGTCCCGAGGAGAGGGGTGGGGAGAGTGTCTCCGCGGGTAGGGGAGTGTGTCCCGAGGAGAGGGGAGGGGAGAGTGTCCCGAGGGGAGGGGAGAGTGTCCCGGGGGGAGGGGAGGGGAGAGTGTCCCGAGGTGTGGCGTGAGTGTCCCGGGGAGAGGGGAGAGTGTCCCGGGGGGAGGGGAAAGGAGAGTGTCCCGAGGGGAGTGGAGAGTGTCCCGGGGGGAGGGGAGGGGAGAGTGTCCCGAGGGGAGTGGAGAGTTTCCCAGGGGGAGGGGAGGGGAGAGTGTCCCGAGGTGTGGCGTGAGTGTCCCGGGGAGAGGGGAGAGTGTCCCGGGGAGAGGGGAGAGTGTACCGAGGTGTGGCGTGAGTGTCCCGGGGAGAGGTGAGAGTGTCCCGGGGGGAGGGGAGAGTGTCACGGGGGGAGGGGAGAGTGTCATGGGGGGAGGGAGAGTGTCTCGGGGGAGGGGAGAGTGTCTCAGGGGGAGGAGAGAATGTCTCGGGGGAGTGGAGAGTGTCTCGGTGGGAGTGGAGAGTGTCCCGGGGGGAGGGGAGGGGAGAGTGTCCCGAGGTGTGGCGTGAGTGTCCCGGGGAGAGGGGAGAGTGTCCCGGGGGGAGGGGAAAGGAGAGTGTCCCGAGGGGAGTGGAGAGTGTCCCGGGGGGAGGGGAGGGGAGAGTGTCCCGAGGGGAGTGGAGAGTTTCCCAGGGGGAGGGGAGGGGAGAGTGTCCCGAGGTGTGGCGTGAGTGTCCCGGGGAGAGGGGAGAGTGTCCCGGGGAGAGGGGAGAGTGTACCGAGGTGTGGCGTGAGTGTCCCGGGGAGAGGTGAGAGTGTCCCGGGGGGAGGGGAGAGTGTCACGGGGGGAGGGGAGAGTGTCATGGGGGGAGGGAGAGTGTCTCGGGGGAGGGGAGAGTGTCTCAGGGGGAGGAGAGAATGTCTCGGGGGAGTGGAGAGTGTCTCGGTGGGAGTGGAGAGTGTCTTGGGGGGAGGGGAGAGTGTCTCGGTGGGAGGGAAGAGTGTCTCGGGGGGAGGGGAGAGTGTCTCGGGGGGAGGGGAGAGTGTCTCGGGGGAGTGGAGAATGTCACGGGGGGAGGGAGAGTGTCTCGGGGGAGGGGAGAGTGTCTCGGGGGGAGGGGAGTGTGTCACGGGGGGAGGGAGAGTGTCTCGGGGTAGGGGAGTGTGTCCCGAGGAGAGGGGAGGGGAGAGTGTCCCGAGGGGAGGGGAGAGTGTCCCGGGGGGAGGGGAGGGGAGAGTGTCCCGAGGTGTGGCGTGAGTGTCCCGGGGAGAGGGGAGAGTGTCCCGGGGGGAGGGGAAAGGAGAGTGTCCCGAGGGGAGTGGAGAGTGTCCCGGGGGGAGGGGAGGGGAGAGTGTCCCGAGGGGAGTGGAGAGTTTCCCAGGGGGAGGGGAGGGGAGAGTGTCCCGAGGTGTGGCGTGAGTGTCCCGGGGAGAGGGGAGAGTGTCCCGGGGAGAGGGGAGAGTGTACCGAGGTGTGGCGTGAGTGTCCCGGGGAGAGGTGAGAGTGTCCCGGGGGGAGGGGAGAGTGTCACGGGGGGAGGGGAGAGTGTCATGGGGGGAGGGAGAGTGTCTCGGGGGAGGGGAGAGTGTCTCAGGGGGAGGAGAGAATGTCTCGGGGGAGTGGAGAGTGTCTCGGTGGGAGTGGAGAGTGTCCCGGGGGGAGGGGAGGGGAGAGTGTCCCGAGGTGTGGCGTGAGTGTCCCGGGGAGAGGGGAGAGTGTCCCGGGGGGAGGGGAAAGGAGAGTGTCCCGAGGGGAGTGGAGAGTGTCCCGGGGGGAGGGGAGGGGAGAGTGTCCCGGGAGGAAGGGAGACTGTCCCGGGGGGAGGGGAGAGTGTCTCCGCGGGTAGGGGAGTGTGTCCCGAGGAGAGGGGAGGGGAGAGTGTCCCGAGGGGAGGGGAGAGTGTCCCGGGGGGAGGGGAGAGTGTCTCCGCGGGTAGGGGAATGTGTCCCGAGGAGAGGGGAGGGGAGAGTGTCCCGAGGGGAGGGGAGAGTGTACCGAGGTGTGGCGTGAGTGTCCCGGGGAGAGGGGAGAGTGTCCCGGGGGGAGGGGAGAGTGTCACGGTGGGAGGGGAGAGTGTCCCGGGAGGAGGGGAGACTGTCTCGGGTGGAGGGGAGAGTGTCCCGAGGGGAGGGGAGTGTGTCTCGGGGGGGAGGGGAGAGTGTCCCGAGGAGAGGGGAGGGGAGAGTGTCCCGAGGAGAGGGGTGGGGAGAGTGTCTCCGCGGGTAGGGGAGTGTGTCCCGAGGAGAGGGGAGGGGAGAGTGTCCCGAGGGGAGGGGAGAGTGTCCCGGGGGGAGGGGAGGGGAGAGTGTCCCGAGGTGTGGCGTGAGTGTCCCGGGGAGAGGGGAGAGTGTCCCGGGGGGAGGGGAAAGGAGAGTGTCCCGAGGTGTGGCGTGAGTGTCCCGGGGAGAGGGGAGAGTGTACCGAGGTGTGGCGTGAGTGTCCCGGGGAGAGGGGAGAGTGTCCCGGGGGGAGGGGAGAGTGTCTCCGCGGGTAGGGGAATGTGTCCCGAGGAGAGGGGAGGGGAGAGTGTCCCGAGGGGAGGGGAGAGTGTCCCGGGGGGTGGGGAGGGGAGAGTGTCCCGAGGTGTGGCGTGAGTGTCCCGGGGAGAGGGGAGAGTGTACCGAGGTGTGGCGTGAGTGTCCCGGGGAGAGGGGAGAGTGTCCCGGGGGGAGGGGAGAGTGTCACGGTGGGAGGGGAGAGTGTCCCGGGAGGAGGGGAGACTGTCTCGGGTGGAGGGGAGAGTGTCCCGAGGGGAGGGGAGTGTGTCTCGGGGGGGAGGGGAGAGTGTCCCGAGGAGAGGGGAGGGGAGAGTGTCCCGAGGAGAGGGGTGGGGAGAGTGTCTCCGCGGGTAGGGGAGTGTGTCCCGAGGAGAGGGGAGGGGAGAGTGTCCCGAGGGGAGGGGAGAGTGTCCCGGGGGGAGGGGAGGGGAGAGTGTCCCGAGGTGTGGCGTGAGTGTCCCGGGGAGAGGGGAGAGTGTCCCGGGGGGAGGGGAAAGGAGAGTGTCCCGAGGTGTGGCGTGAGTGTCCCGGGGAGAGGGGAGAGTGTACCGAGGTGTGGCGTGAGTGTCCCGGGGAGAGGGGAGAGTGTCCCGGGGGGAGGGGAGAGTGTCTCCGCGGGTAGGGGAATGTGTCCCGAGGAGAGGGGAGGGGAGAGTGTCCCGAGGGGAGGGGAGAGTGTCCCGGGGGGTGGGGAGGGGAGAGTGTCCCGAGGTGTGGCGTGAGTGTCCCGGGGAGAGGGGAGAGTGTACCGAGGTGTGGCGTGAGTGTCCCGGGGAGAGGGGAGAGTGTCCCGGGGGGAGGGGAGAGTGTCACGGTGGGAGGGGAGAGTGTCCCGGGAGGAGGGGAGACTGTCTCGGGTGGAGGGGAGAGTGTCCCGAGGGGAGGGGAGTGTGTCTCGGGGGGGAGGGGAGAGTGTCCCGAGGAGAGGGGAGGGGAGAGTGTCCCGAGGAGAGGGGTGGGGAGAGTGTCTCCGCGGGTAGGGGAGTGTGTCCCGAGGAGAGGGGAGGGGAGAGTGTCCCGAGGGGAGGGGAGAGTGTCCCGGGGGGAGGGGAGGGGAGAGTGTCCCGAGGTGTGGCGTGAGTGTCCCGGGGAGAGGGGAGAGTGTCCCGGGGGGAGGGGAAAGGAGAGTGTCCCGAGGGGAGTGGAGAGTGTCCCGGGGGGAGGGGAGGGGAGAGTGTCCCGAGGGGAGTGGAGAGTTTCCCAGGGGGAGGGGAGGGGAGAGTGTCCCGAGGTGTGGCGTGAGTGTCCCGGGGAGAGGGGAGAGTGTCCCGGGGAGAGGGGAGAGTGTACCGAGGTGTGGCGTGAGTGTCCCGGGGAGAGGGGAGAGTGTCCCGGGGGGAGGGGAAAGGAGAGTGTCCCGAGGGGAGTGGAGAGTGTCCCGGGGGGAGGGGAGGGGAGAGTGTCCCGAGGTGTGGCGTGAGTGTCCCGGGGAGAGGGGAGTGTGTCCCGGGGAGAGGGGAGAGTGTACCGAGGTGTGGCGTGAGTGTCCCGGGGAGAGGTGAGAGTGTCCCGGGGGGAGGGGAGAGTGTCACGGGGGGAGGGGAGAGTGTCATGGGGGGAGGGAGAGTGTCTCGGGGGAGGGGAGAGTGTCTCAGGGGGAGGAGAGAATGTCTCGGGGGAGTGGAGAGTGTCTCGGTGGGAGTGGAGAGTGTCCCGGGGGGAGGGGAGGGGAGAGTGTCCCGAGGTGTGGCGTGAGTGTCCCGGGGAGAGGGGAGAGTGTCCCGGGGGGAGGGGAAAGGAGAGTGTCCCGAGGGGAGTGGAGAGTGTCCCGGGGGGAGGGGAGGGGAGAGTGTCCCGAGGGGAGTGGAGAGTTTCCCAGGGGGAGGGGAGGGGAGAGTGTCCCGAGGTGTGGCGTGAGTGTCCCGGGGAGAGGGGAGAGTGTCCCGGGGAGAGGGGAGAGTGTACCGAGGTGTGGCGTGAGTGTCCCGGGGAGAGGTGAGAGTGTCCCGGGGGGAGGGGAGAGTGTCACGGGGGGAGGGGAGAGTGTCATGGGGGGAGGGAGAGTGTCTCGGGGGAGGGGAGAGTGTCTCAGGGGGAGGAGAGAATGTCTCGGGGGAGTGGAGAGTGTCTCGGTGGGAGTGGAGAGTGTCTTGGGGGGAGGGGAGAGTGTCTCGGTGGGAGGGAAGAGTGTCTCGGGGGGAGGGGAGAGTGTCTCGGGGGGAGGGGAGAGTGTCTCGGGGGAGTGGAGAGTGTCTTGGGGGGAGGGGAGAGTGTCTCGGTGGGAGGGAAGAGTGTCTCGGGGGGAGGGGAGAGTGTCTCGGGGGGAGGGGAGAGTGTCTCGGGGGAGTGGAGAATGTCACGGGGGGAGGGAGAGTGTCTCGGGGGAGGGGAGAGTGTCTCGGGGGGAGGGGAGTGTGTCACGGGGGGAGGGAGAGTGTCTCGGGGTAGGGGAGTGTGTCTCGGGGTGAGGGGAGAGTGTCCCGGGGGAGGGGAGAGTGTCTCCGCGGGTAGGGGAGTGTGTCCCGAGGAGAGGGGAGGGGAGAGTGTCCCGAGGGGCGGGGAGAGTGTCCCGGGGGGAGGGGAGGGGAGAGTGTCACGGGGGGAGGGGAGAGTGTCCCGGGGGGAGGGGAGGGGAGAGTGTCCCGGGAGGAAGGGAGACTGTCCCGGGGGGAGGGGAGAGTGTCTCCGCGGGTAGGGGAGTGTGTCCCGAGGAGAGGGGAGGGGAGAGTGTCCCGAGGGGAGGGGAGAGTGTCCCGGGGGGAGGGGAGAGTGTCTCCGCGGGTAGGGGAATGTGTCCCGAGGAGAGGGGAGGGGAGAGTGTCCCGAGGGGAGGGGAGAGTGTCCCGGGGGGTGGGGAGGGGAGAGTGTCCCGAGGTGTGGCGTGAGTGTCCCGGGGAGAGGGGAGAGTGTACCGAGGTGTGGCGTGAGTGTCCCGGGGAGAGGGGAGAGTGTCCCGGGGGGAGGGGAGAGTGTCACGGTGGGAGGGGAGAGTGTCCCGGGAGGAGGGGAGACTGTCTCGGGTGGAGGGGAGAGTGTCCCGAGGGGAGGGGAGTGTGTCTCGGGGGGGAGGGGAGAGTGTCCCGAGGAGAGGGGAGGGGAGAGTGTCCCGAGGAGAGGGGTGGGGAGAGTGTCTCCGCGGGTAGGGGAGTGTGTCCCGAGGAGAGGGGAGGGGAGAGTGTCCCGAGGAGAGGGGTGGGGAGAGTGTCTCCGCGGGTAGGGGAGTGTGTCCCGAGGAGAGGGGAGGGGAGAGTGTCCCGAGGGGAGGGGAGAGTGTCCCGGGGGGAGGGGAGGGGAGAGTGTCCCGAGGTGTGGCGTGAGTGTCCCGGGGAGAGGGGAGAGTGTCCCGGGGGGAGGGGAAAGGAGAGTGTCCCGAGGGGAGTGGAGAGTGTCCCGGGGGGAGGGGAGGGGAGAGTGTCCCGAGGGGAGTGGAGAGTTTCCCAGGGGGAGGGGAGGGGAGAGTGTCCCGAGGTGTGGCGTGAGTGTCCCGGGGAGAGGGGAGAGTGTCCCGGGGAGAGGGGAGAGTGTACCGAGGTGTGGCGTGAGTGTCCCGGGGAGAGGTGAGAGTGTCCCGGGGGGAGGGGAGAGTGTCACGGGGGGAGGGGAGAGTGTCATGGGGGGAGGGAGAGTGTCTCGGGGGAGGGGAGAGTGTCTCAGGGGGAGGAGAGAATGTCTCGGGGGAGTGGAGAGTGTCTCGGTGGGAGTGGAGAGTGTCCCGGGGGGAGGGGAGGGGAGAGTGTCCCGAGGTGTGGCGTGAGTGTCCCGGGGAGAGGGGAGAGTGTCCCGGGGGGAGGGGAAAGGAGAGTGTCCCGAGGGGAGTGGAGAGTGTCCCGGGGGGAGGGGAGGGGAGAGTGTCCCGAGGGGAGTGGAGAGTTTCCCAGGGGGAGGGGAGGGGAGAGTGTCCCGAGGTGTGGCGTGAGTGTCCCGGGGAGAGGGGAGAGTGTCCCGGGGAGAGGGGAGAGTGTACCGAGGTGTGGCGTGAGTGTCCCGGGGAGAGGTGAGAGTGTCCCGGGGGGAGGGGAGAGTGTCACGGGGGGAGGGGAGAGTGTCATGGGGGGAGGGAGAGTGTCTCGGGGGAGGGGAGAGTGTCTCAGGGGGAGGAGAGAATGTCTCGGGGGAGTGGAGAGTGTCTCGGTGGGAGTGGAGAGTGTCTTGGGGGGAGGGGAGAGTGTCTCGGTGGGAGGGAAGAGTGTCTCGGGGGGAGGGGAGAGTGTCTCGGGGGGAGGGGAGAGTGTCTCGGGGGAGTGGAGAATGTCACGGGGGGAGGGAGAGTGTCTCGGGGGAGGGGAGAGTGTCTCGGGGGGAGGGGAGTGTGTCACGGGGGGAGGGAGAGTGTCTCGGGGTAGGGGAGTGTGTCCCGAGGAGAGGGGAGGGGAGAGTGTCCCGAGGGGAGGGGAGAGTGTCCCGGGGGGAGGGGAGGGGAGAGTGTCCCGAGGTGTGGCGTGAGTGTCCCGGGGAGAGGGGAGAGTGTCCCGGGGGGAGGGGAAAGGAGAGTGTCCCGAGGGGAGTGGAGAGTGTCCCGGGGGGAGGGGAGGGGAGAGTGTCCCGAGGGGAGTGGAGAGTTTCCCAGGGGGAGGGGAGGGGAGAGTGTCCCGAGGTGTGGCGTGAGTGTCCCGGGGAGAGGGGAGAGTGTCCCGGGGAGAGGGGAGAGTGTACCGAGGTGTGGCGTGAGTGTCCCGGGGAGAGGTGAGAGTGTCCCGGGGGGAGGGGAGAGTGTCACGGGGGGAGGGGAGAGTGTCATGGGGGGAGGGAGAGTGTCTCGGGGGAGGGGAGAGTGTCTCAGGGGGAGGAGAGAATGTCTCGGGGGAGTGGAGAGTGTCTCGGTGGGAGTGGAGAGTGTCCCGGGGGGAGGGGAGGGGAGAGTGTCCCGAGGTGTGGCGTGAGTGTCCCGGGGAGAGGGGAGAGTGTCCCGGGGGGAGGGGAAAGGAGAGTGTCCCGAGGGGAGTGGAGAGTGTCCCGGGGGGAGGGGAGGGGAGAGTGTCCCGGGAGGAAGGGAGACTGTCCCGGGGGGAGGGGAGAGTGTCTCCGCGGGTAGGGGAGTGTGTCCCGAGGAGAGGGGAGGGGAGAGTGTCCCGAGGGGAGGGGAGAGTGTCCCGGGGGGAGGGGAGAGTGTCTCCGCGGGTAGGGGAATGTGTCCCGAGGAGAGGGGAGGGGAGAGTGTCCCGAGGGGAGGGGAGAGTGTACCGAGGTGTGGCGTGAGTGTCCCGGGGAGAGGGGAGAGTGTCCCGGGGGGAGGGGAGAGTGTCACGGTGGGAGGGGAGAGTGTCCCGGGAGGAGGGGAGACTGTCTCGGGTGGAGGGGAGAGTGTCCCGAGGGGAGGGGAGTGTGTCTCGGGGGGGAGGGGAGAGTGTCCCGAGGAGAGGGGAGGGGAGAGTGTCCCGAGGAGAGGGGTGGGGAGAGTGTCTCCGCGGGTAGGGGAGTGTGTCCCGAGGAGAGGGGAGGGGAGAGTGTCCCGAGGGGAGGGGAGAGTGTCCCGGGGGGAGGGGAGGGGAGAGTGTCCCGAGGTGTGGCGTGAGTGTCCCGGGGAGAGGGGAGAGTGTCCCGGGGGGAGGGGAAAGGAGAGTGTCCCGAGGTGTGGCGTGAGTGTCCCGGGGAGAGGGGAGAGTGTACCGAGGTGTGGCGTGAGTGTCCCGGGGAGAGGGGAGAGTGTCCCGGGGGGAGGGGAGAGTGTCTCCGCGGGTAGGGGAATGTGTCCCGAGGAGAGGGGAGGGGAGAGTGTCCCGAGGGGAGGGGAGAGTGTCCCGGGGGGTGGGGAGGGGAGAGTGTCCCGAGGTGTGGCGTGAGTGTCCCGGGGAGAGGGGAGAGTGTACCGAGGTGTGGCGTGAGTGTCCCGGGGAGAGGGGAGAGTGTCCCGGGGGGAGGGGAGAGTGTCACGGTGGGAGGGGAGAGTGTCCCGGGAGGAGGGGAGACTGTCTCGGGTGGAGGGGAGAGTGTCCCGAGGGGAGGGGAGTGTGTCTCGGGGGGGAGGGGAGAGTGTCCCGAGGAGAGGGGAGGGGAGAGTGTCCCGAGGAGAGGGGTGGGGAGAGTGTCTCCGCGGGTAGGGGAGTGTGTCCCGAGGAGAGGGGAGGGGAGAGTGTCCCGAGGGGAGGGGAGAGTGTCCCGGGGGGAGGGGAGGGGAGAGTGTCCCGAGGTGTGGCGTGAGTGTCCCGGGGAGAGGGGAGAGTGTCCCGGGGGGAGGGGAAAGGAGAGTGTCCCGAGGTGTGGCGTGAGTGTCCCGGGGAGAGGGGAGAGTGTACCGAGGTGTGGCGTGAGTGTCCCGGGGAGAGGGGAGAGTGTCCCGGGGGGAGGGGAGAGTGTCTCCGCGGGTAGGGGAATGTGTCCCGAGGAGAGGGGAGGGGAGAGTGTCCCGAGGGGAGGGGAGAGTGTCCCGGGGGGTGGGGAGGGGAGAGTGTCCCGAGGTGTGGCGTGAGTGTCCCGGGGAGAGGGGAGAGTGTACCGAGGTGTGGCGTGAGTGTCCCGGGGAGAGGGGAGAGTGTCCCGGGGGGAGGGGAGAGTGTCACGGTGGGAGGGGAGAGTGTCCCGGGAGGAGGGGAGACTGTCTCGGGTGGAGGGGAGAGTGTCCCGAGGGGAGGGGAGTGTGTCTCGGGGGGGAGGGGAGAGTGTCCCGAGGAGAGGGGAGGGGAGAGTGTCCCGAGGAGAGGGGTGGGGAGAGTGTCTCCGCGGGTAGGGGAGTGTGTCCCGAGGAGAGGGGAGGGGAGAGTGTCCCGAGGGGAGGGGAGAGTGTCCCGGGGGGAGGGGAGGGGAGAGTGTCCCGAGGTGTGGCGTGAGTGTCCCGGGGAGAGGGGAGAGTGTCCCGGGGGGAGGGGAAAGGAGAGTGTCCCGAGGGGAGTGGAGAGTGTCCCGGGGGGAGGGGAGGGGAGAGTGTCCCGAGGGGAGTGGAGAGTTTCCCAGGGGGAGGGGAGGGGAGAGTGTCCCGAGGTGTGGCGTGAGTGTCCCGGGGAGAGGGGAGAGTGTCCCGGGGAGAGGGGAGAGTGTACCGAGGTGTGGCGTGAGTGTCCCGGGGAGAGGTGAGAGTGTCCCGGGGGGAGGGGAGAGTGTCACGGGGGGAGGGGAGAGTGTCATGGGGGGAGGGAGAGTGTCTCGGGGGAGGGGAGAGTGTCTCAGGGGGAGGAGAGAATGTCTCGGGGGAGTGGAGAGTGTCTCGGTGGGAGTGGAGAGTGTCTTGGGGGGAGGGGAGAGTGTCTCGGTGGGAGGGAAGAGTGTCTCGGGGGGAGGGGAGAGTGTCTCGGGGGGAGGGGAGAGTGTCTCGGGGGAGTGGAGAATGTCACGGGGGGAGGGAGAGTGTCTCGGGGGAGGGGAGAGTGTCTCGGGGGGAGGGGAGTGTGTCACGGGGGGAGGGAGAGTGTCTCGGGGTAGGGGAGTGTGTCTCGGGGTGAGGGGAGAGTGTCCCGGGGGAGGGGAGAGTGTCTCCGCGGGTAGGGGAGTGTGTCCCGAGGAGAGGGGAGGGGAGAGTGTCCCGAGGGGCGGGGAGAGTGTCCCGGGGGGAGGGGAGGGGAGAGTGTCACGGGGGGAGGGGAGAGTGTCCCGGGGGGAGGGGAGGGGAGAGTGTCCCGGGAGGAAGGGAGACTGTCCCGGGGGGAGGGGAGAGTGTCTCCGCGGGTAGGGGAGTGTGTCCCGAGGAGAGGGGAGGGGAGAGTGTCCCGAGGGGAGGGGAGAGTGTCCCGGGGGGAGGGGAGAGTGTCTCCGCGGGTAGGGGAATGTGTCCCGAGGAGAGGGGAGGGGAGAGTGTCCCGAGGGGAGGGGAGAGTGTCCCGGGGGGTGGGGAGGGGAGAGTGTCCCGAGGTGTGGCGTGAGTGTCCCGGGGAGAGGGGAGAGTGTACCGAGGTGTGGCGTGAGTGTCCCGGGGAGAGGGGAGAGTGTCCCGGGGGGAGGGGAGAGTGTCACGGTGGGAGGGGAGAGTGTCCCGGGAGGAGGGGAGACTGTCTCGGGTGGAGGGGAGAGTGTCCCGAGGGGAGGGGAGTGTGTCTCGGGGGGGAGGGGAGAGTGTCCCGAGGAGAGGGGAGGGGAGAGTGTCCCGAGGAGAGGGGTGGGGAGAGTGTCTCCGCGGGTAGGGGAGTGTGTCCCGAGGAGAGGGGAGGGGAGAGTGTCCCGAGGGGAGGGGAGAGTGTCCCGGGGGGAGGGGAGGGGAGAGTGTCCCGAGGTGTGGCGTGAGTGTCCCGGGGAGAGGGGAGAGTGTCCCGGGGGGAGGGGAAAGGAGAGTGTCCCGAGGGGAGTGGAGAGTGTCCCGGGGGGAGGGGAGGGGAGAGTGTCCCGAGGGGAGTGGAGAGTTTCCCAGGGGGAGGGGAGGGGAGAGTGTCCCGAGGTGTGGCGTGAGTGTCCCGGGGAGAGGGGAGAGTGTCCCGGGGAGAGGGGAGAGTGTACCGAGGTGTGGCGTGAGTGTCCCGGGGAGAGGTGAGAGTGTCCCGGGGGGAGGGGAGAGTGTCACGGGGGGAGGGGAGAGTGTCATGGGGGGAGGGAGAGTGTCTCGGGGGAGGGGAGAGTGTCTCAGGGGGAGGAGAGAATGTCTCGGGGGAGTGGAGAGTGTCTCGGTGGGAGTGGAGAGTGTCCCGGGGGGAGGGGAGGGGAGAGTGTCCCGAGGTGTGGCGTGAGTGTCCCGGGGAGAGGGGAGAGTGTCCCGGGGGGAGGGGAAAGGAGAGTGTCCCGAGGGGAGTGGAGAGTGTCCCGGGGGGAGGGGAGGGGAGAGTGTCCCGAGGGGAGTGGAGAGTTTCCCAGGGGGAGGGGAGGGGAGAGTGTCCCGAGGTGTGGCGTGAGTGTCCCGGGGAGAGGGGAGAGTGTCCCGGGGAGAGGGGAGAGTGTACCGAGGTGTGGCGTGAGTGTCCCGGGGAGAGGTGAGAGTGTCCCGGGGGGAGGGGAGAGTGTCACGGGGGGAGGGGAGAGTGTCATGGGGGGAGGGAGAGTGTCTCGGGGGAGGGGAGAGTGTCTCAGGGGGAGGAGAGAATGTCTCGGGGGAGTGGAGAGTGTCTCGGTGGGAGTGGAGAGTGTCTTGGGGGGAGGGAGAGTGTCTCGGGGGAGGGGAGAGTGTCTCGGGGGGAGGGGAGTGTGTCACGGGGGGAGGGAGAGTGTCTCGGGGTAGGGGAGTGTGTCTCGGGGTGAGGGGAGAGTGTCCCGGGGGAGGGGAGAGTGTCTCCGCGGGTAGGGGAGTGTGTCCCGAGGAGAGGGGAGGGGAGAGTGTCCCGAGGGGCGGGGAGAGTGTCCCGGGGGGAGGGGAGGGGAGAGTGTCACGGGGGGAGGGGAGAGTGTCCCGGGGGGAGGGGAGGGGAGAGTGTCCCGGGAGGAAGGGAGACTGTCCCGGGGGGAGGGGAGAGTGTCTCCGCGGGTAGGGGAGTGTGTCCCGAGGAGAGGGGAGGGGAGAGTGTCCCGAGGGGAGGGGAGAGTGTCCCGGGGGGAGGGGAGAGTGTCTCCGCGGGTAGGGGAATGTGTCCCGAGGAGAGGGGAGGGGAGAGTGTCCCGAGGGGAGGGGAGAGTGTCCCGGGGGGTGGGGAGGGGAGAGTGTCCCGAGGTGTGGCGTGAGTGTCCCGGGGAGAGGGGAGAGTGTACCGAGGTGTGGCGTGAGTGTCCCGGGGAGAGGGGAGAGTGTCCCGGGGGGAGGGGAGAGTGTCACGGTGGGAGGGGAGAGTGTCCCGGGAGGAGGGGAGACTGTCTCGGGTGGAGGGGAGAGTGTCCCGAGGGGAGGGGAGTGTGTCTCGGGGGGGAGGGGAGAGTGTCCCGAGGAGAGGGGAGGGGAGAGTGTCCCGAGGAGAGGGGTGGGGAGAGTGTCTCCGCGGGTAGGGGAGTGTGTCCCGAGGAGAGGGGAGGGGAGAGTGTCCCGAGGAGAGGGGTGGGGAGAGTGTCTCCGCGGGTAGGGGAGTGTGTCCCGAGGAGAGGGGAGGGGAGAGTGTCCCGAGGGGAGGGGAGAGTGTCCCGGGGGGAGGGGAGGGGAGAGTGTCCCGAGGTGTGGCGTGAGTGTCCCGGGGAGAGGGGAGAGTGTCCCGGGGGGAGGGGAAAGGAGAGTGTCCCGAGGGGAGTGGAGAGTGTCCCGGGGGGAGGGGAGGGGAGAGTGTCCCGAGGGGAGTGGAGAGTTTCCCAGGGGGAGGGGAGGGGAGAGTGTCCCGAGGTGTGGCGTGAGTGTCCCGGGGAGAGGGGAGAGTGTCCCGGGGAGAGGGGAGAGTGTACCGAGGTGTGGCGTGAGTGTCCCGGGGAGAGGTGAGAGTGTCCCGGGGGGAGGGGAGAGTGTCACGGGGGGAGGGGAGAGTGTCATGGGGGGAGGGAGAGTGTCTCGGGGGAGGGGAGAGTGTCTCAGGGGGAGGAGAGAATGTCTCGGGGGAGTGGAGAGTGTCTCGGTGGGAGTGGAGAGTGTCCCGGGGGGAGGGGAGGGGAGAGTGTCCCGAGGTGTGGCGTGAGTGTCCCGGGGAGAGGGGAGAGTGTCCCGGGGGGAGGGGAAAGGAGAGTGTCCCGAGGGGAGTGGAGAGTGTCCCGGGGGGAGGGGAGGGGAGAGTGTCCCGAGGGGAGTGGAGAGTTTCCCAGGGGGAGGGGAGGGGAGAGTGTCCCGAGGTGTGGCGTGAGTGTCCCGGGGAGAGGGGAGAGTGTCCCGGGGAGAGGGGAGAGTGTACCGAGGTGTGGCGTGAGTGTCCCGGGGAGAGGTGAGAGTGTCCCGGGGGGAGGGGAGAGTGTCACGGGGGGAGGGGAGAGTGTCATGGGGGGAGGGAGAGTGTCTCGGGGGAGGGGAGAGTGTCTCAGGGGGAGGAGAGAATGTCTCGGGGGAGTGGAGAGTGTCTCGGTGGGAGTGGAGAGTGTCTTGGGGGGAGGGGAGAGTGTCTCGGTGGGAGGGAAGAGTGTCTCGGGGGGAGGGGAGAGTGTCTCGGGGGGAGGGGAGAGTGTCTCGGGGGAGTGGAGAGTGTCTTGGGGGGAGGGGAGAGTGTCTCGGTGGGAGGGAAGAGTGTCTCGGGGGGAGGGGAGAGTGTCTCGGGAGGAGGGGAGACTGTCTCGGGTGGAGGGGAGAGTGTCCCGAGGGGAGGGGAGTGTGTCTCGGGGGGGAGGGGAGAGTGTCCCGAGGAGAGGGGAGGGGAGAGTGTCCCGAGGAGAGGGGTGGGGAGAGTGTCTCCGCGGGTAGGGGAGTGTGTCCCGAGGAGAGGG
Organism: Pristiophorus japonicus; assembly: GCF_044704955.1. Lineage (NCBI taxonomy): Eukaryota > Metazoa > Chordata > Chondrichthyes > Pristiophoridae > Pristiophorus > Pristiophorus japonicus. The sequence goes on along the minus strand of NW_027254631.1, from coordinate 216,854 downwards.
GAGGGGAGAGTGTCCCGAGGGGAGGGGAGAGTGTCCCGGGGGGAGGGGAGGGGAGAGTGTCCCGAGGTGTGGCGTGAGTGTCCCGGGGAGAGGGGAGAGTGTCCCGGGGGGAGGGGAAAGGAGAGTGTCCCGAGGTGTGGCGTGAGTGTCCCGGGGAGAGGGGAGAGTGTACCGAGGTGTGGCGTGAGTGTCCCGGGGAGAGGGGAGAGTGTCCCGGGGGGAGGGGAGAGTGTCTCCGCGGGTAGGGGAATGTGTCCCGAGGAGAGGGGAGGGGAGAGTGTCCCGAGGGGAGGGGAGAGTGTCCCGGGGGGAGGGGAGGGGAGAGTGTCCCGAGGTGTGGCGTGAGTGTCCCGGGGAGAGGGGAGAGTGTCCCGGGGGGAGGGGAAAGGAGAGTGTCCCGAGGGGAGTGGAGAGTGTCCCGGGGGGAGGGGAGGGGAGAGTGTCCCGAGGGGAGTGGAGAGTTTCCCAGGGGGAGGGGAGGGGAGAGTGTCCCGAGGTGTGGCGTGAGTGTCCCGGGGAGAGGGGAGAGTGTCCCGGGGAGAGGGGAGAGTGTACCGAGGTGTGGCGTGAGTGTCCCGGGGAGAGGTGAGAGTGTCCCGGGGGGAGGGGAGAGTGTCACGGGGGGAGGGGAGAGTGTCATGGGGGGAGGGAGAGTGTCTCGGGGGAGGGGAGAGTGTCTCAGGGGGAGGAGAGAATGTCTCGGGGGAGTGGAGAGTGTCTCGGTGGGAGTGGAGAGTGTCTTGGGGGGAGGGGAGAGTGTCTCGGTGGGAGGGAAGAGTGTCTCGGGGGGAGGGGAGAGTGTCTCGGGGGGAGGGGAGAGTGTCTCGGGGGAGTGGAGAGTGTCTTGGGGGGAGGGGAGAGTGTCTCGGTGGGAGGGAAGAGTGTCTCGGGGGGAGGGGAGAGTGTCTCGGGGGGAGGGGAGAGTGTCTCGGGGGAGTGGAGAATGTCACGGGGGGAGGGAGAGTGTCTCGGGGGAGGGGAGAGTGTCTCGGGGGGAGGGGAGTGTGTCACGGGGGGAGGGAGAGTGTCTCGGGGTAGGGGAGTGTGTCTCGGGGTGAGGGGAGAGTGTCCCGGGGGAGGGGAGAGTGTCTCCGCGGGTAGGGGAGTGTGTCCCGAGGAGAGGGGAGGGGAGAGTGTCCCGAGGGGCGGGGAGAGTGTCCCGGGGGGAGGGGAGGGGAGAGTGTCACGGGGGGAGGGGAGAGTGTCCCGGGGGGAGGGGAGGGGAGAGTGTCCCGGGAGGAAGGGAGACTGTCCCGGGGGGAGGGGAGAGTGTCTCCGCGGGTAGGGGAGTGTGTCCCGAGGAGAGGGGAGGGGAGAGTGTCCCGAGGGGAGGGGAGAGTGTCCCGGGGGGAGGGGAGAGTGTCTCCGCGGGTAGGGGAATGTGTCCCGAGGAGAGGGGAGGGGAGAGTGTCCCGAGGGGAGGGGAGAGTGTCCCGGGGGGTGGGGAGGGGAGAGTGTCCCGAGGTGTGGCGTGAGTGTCCCGGGGAGAGGGGAGAGTGTACCGAGGTGTGGCGTGAGTGTCCCGGGGAGAGGGGAGAGTGTCCCGGGGGGAGGGGAGAGTGTCACGGTGGGAGGGGAGAGTGTCCCGGGAGGAGGGGAGACTGTCTCGGGTGGAGGGGAGAGTGTCCCGAGGGGAGGGGAGTGTGTCTCGGGGGGGAGGGGAGAGTGTCCCGAGGAGAGGGGAGGGGAGAGTGTCCCGAGGAGAGGGGTGGGGAGAGTGTCTCCGCGGGTAGGGGAGTGTGTCCCGAGGAGAGGGGAGGGGAGAGTGTCCCGAGGGGAGGGGAGAGTGTCCCGGGGGGAGGGGAGGGGAGAGTGTCCCGAGGTGTGGCGTGAGTGTCCCGGGGAGAGGGGAGAGTGTCCCGGGGGGAGGGGAAAGGAGAGTGTCCCGAGGTGTGGCGTGAGTGTCCCGGGGAGAGGGGAGAGTGTACCGAGGTGTGGCGTGAGTGTCCCGGGGAGAGGGGAGAGTGTCCCGGGGGGAGGGGAGAGTGTCTCCGCGGGTAGGGGAATGTGTCCCGAGGAGAGGGGAGGGGAGAGTGTCCCGAGGGGAGGGGAGAGTGTCCCGGGGGGTGGGGAGGGGAGAGTGTCCCGAGGTGTGGCGTGAGTGTCCCGGGGAGAGGGGAGAGTGTACCGAGGTGTGGCGTGAGTGTCCCGGGGAGAGGGGAGAGTGTCCCGGGGGGAGGGGAGAGTGTCACGGTGGGAGGGGAGAGTGTCCCGGGAGGAGGGGAGACTGTCTCGGGTGGAGGGGAGAGTGTCCCGAGGGGAGGGGAGTGTGTCTCGGGGGGGAGGGGAGAGTGTCCCGAGGAGAGGGGAGGGGAGAGTGTCCCGAGGAGAGGGGTGGGGAGAGTGTCTCCGCGGGTAGGGGAGTGTGTCCCGAGGAGAGGGGAGGGGAGAGTGTCCCGAGGGGAGGGGAGAGTGTCCCGGGGGGAGGGGAGGGGAGAGTGTCCCGAGGTGTGGCGTGAGTGTCCCGGGGAGAGGGGAGAGTGTCCCGGGGGGAGGGGAAAGGAGAGTGTCCCGAGGGGAGTGGAGAGTGTCCCGGGGGGAGGGGAGGGGAGAGTGTCCCGAGGGGAGTGGAGAGTTTCCCAGGGGGAGGGGAGGGGAGAGTGTCCCGAGGTGTGGCGTGAGTGTCCCGGGGAGAGGGGAGAGTGTCCCGGGGAGAGGGGAGAGTGTACCGAGGTGTGGCGTGAGTGTCCCGGGGAGAGGTGAGAGTGTCCCGGGGGGAGGGGAGAGTGTCACGGGGGGAGGGGAGAGTGTCATGGGGGGAGGGAGAGTGTCTCGGGGGAGGGGAGAGTGTCTCAGGGGGAGGAGAGAATGTCTCGGGGGAGTGGAGAGTGTCTCGGTGGGAGTGGAGAGTGTCCCGGGGGGAGGGGAGGGGAGAGTGTCCCGAGGTGTGGCGTGAGTGTCCCGGGGAGAGGGGAGAGTGTCCCGGGGGGAGGGGAAAGGAGAGTGTCCCGAGGGGAGTGGAGAGTGTCCCGGGGGGAGGGGAGGGGAGAGTGTCCCGAGGGGAGTGGAGAGTTTCCCAGGGGGAGGGGAGGGGAGAGTGTCCCGAGGTGTGGCGTGAGTGTCCCGGGGAGAGGGGAGAGTGTCCCGGGGAGAGGGGAGAGTGTACCGAGGTGTGGCGTGAGTGTCCCGGGGAGAGGTGAGAGTGTCCCGGGGGGAGGGGAGAGTGTCACGGGGGGAGGGGAGAGTGTCATGGGGGGAGGGAGAGTGTCTCGGGGGAGGGGAGAGTGTCTCAGGGGGAGGAGAGAATGTCTCGGGGGAGTGGAGAGTGTCTCGGTGGGAGTGGAGAGTGTCTTGGGGGGAGGGAGAGTGTCTCGGGGGAGGGGAGAGTGTCTCGGGGGGAGGGGAGTGTGTCACGGGGGGAGGGAGAGTGTCTCGGGGTAGGGGAGTGTGTCTCGGGGTGAGGGGAGAGTGTCCCGGGGGAGGGGAGAGTGTCTCCGCGGGTAGGGGAGTGTGTCCCGAGGAGAGGGGAGGGGAGAGTGTCCCGAGGGGCGGGGAGAGTGTCCCGGGGGGAGGGGAGGGGAGAGTGTCACGGGGGGAGGGGAGAGTGTCCCGGGGGGAGGGGAGGGGAGAGTGTCCCGGGAGGAAGGGAGACTGTCCCGGGGGGAGGGGAGAGTGTCTCCGCGGGTAGGGGAGTGTGTCCCGAGGAGAGGGGAGGGGAGAGTGTCCCGAGGGGAGGGGAGAGTGTCCCGGGGGGAGGGGAGAGTGTCTCCGCGGGTAGGGGAATGTGTCCCGAGGAGAGGGGAGGGGAGAGTGTCCCGAGGGGAGGGGAGAGTGTCCCGGGGGGTGGGGAGGGGAGAGTGTCCCGAGGTGTGGCGTGAGTGTCCCGGGGAGAGGGGAGAGTGTACCGAGGTGTGGCGTGAGTGTCCCGGGGAGAGGGGAGAGTGTCCCGGGGGGAGGGGAGAGTGTCACGGTGGGAGGGGAGAGTGTCCCGGGAGGAGGGGAGACTGTCTCGGGTGGAGGGGAGAGTGTCCCGAGGGGAGGGGAGTGTGTCTCGGGGGGGAGGGGAGAGTGTCCCGAGGAGAGGGGAGGGGAGAGTGTCCCGAGGAGAGGGGTGGGGAGAGTGTCTCCGCGGGTAGGGGAGTGTGTCCCGAGGAGAGGGGAGGGGAGAGTGTCCCGAGGAGAGGGGTGGGGAGAGTGTCTCCGCGGGTAGGGGAGTGTGTCCCGAGGAGAGGGGAGGGGAGAGTGTCCCGAGGGGAGGGGAGAGTGTCCCGGGGGGAGGGGAGGGGAGAGTGTCCCGAGGTGTGGCGTGAGTGTCCCGGGGAGAGGGGAGAGTGTCCCGGGGGGAGGGGAAAGGAGAGTGTCCCGAGGGGAGTGGAGAGTGTCCCGGGGGGAGGGGAGGGGAGAGTGTCCCGAGGGGAGTGGAGAGTTTCCCAGGGGGAGGGGAGGGGAGAGTGTCCCGAGGTGTGGCGTGAGTGTCCCGGGGAGAGGGGAGAGTGTCCCGGGGAGAGGGGAGAGTGTACCGAGGTGTGGCGTGAGTGTCCCGGGGAGAGGTGAGAGTGTCCCGGGGGGAGGGGAGAGTGTCACGGGGGGAGGGGAGAGTGTCATGGGGGGAGGGAGAGTGTCTCGGGGGAGGGGAGAGTGTCTCAGGGGGAGGAGAGAATGTCTCGGGGGAGTGGAGAGTGTCTCGGTGGGAGTGGAGAGTGTCCCGGGGGGAGGGGAGGGGAGAGTGTCCCGAGGTGTGGCGTGAGTGTCCCGGGGAGAGGGGAGAGTGTCCCGGGGGGAGGGGAAAGGAGAGTGTCCCGAGGGGAGTGGAGAGTGTCCCGGGGGGAGGGGAGGGGAGAGTGTCCCGAGGGGAGTGGAGAGTTTCCCAGGGGGAGGGGAGGGGAGAGTGTCCCGAGGTGTGGCGTGAGTGTCCCGGGGAGAGGGGAGAGTGTCCCGGGGAGAGGGGAGAGTGTACCGAGGTGTGGCGTGAGTGTCCCGGGGAGAGGTGAGAGTGTCCCGGGGGGAGGGGAGAGTGTCACGGGGGGAGGGGAGAGTGTCATGGGGGGAGGGAGAGTGTCTCGGGGGAGGGGAGAGTGTCTCAGGGGGAGGAGAGAATGTCTCGGGGGAGTGGAGAGTGTCTCGGTGGGAGTGGAGAGTGTCTTGGGGGGAGGGGAGAGTGTCTCGGTGGGAGGGAAGAGTGTCTCGGGGGGAGGGGAGAGTGTCTCGGGGGGAGGGGAGAGTGTCTCGGGGGAGTGGAGAGTGTCTTGGGGGGAGGGGAGAGTGTCTCGGTGGGAGGGAAGAGTGTCTCGGGGGGAGGGGAGAGTGTCTCGGGAGGAGGGGAGACTGTCTCGGGTGGAGGGGAGAGTGTCCCGAGGGGAGGGGAGTGTGTCTCGGGGGGGAGGGGAGAGTGTCCCGAGGAGAGGGGAGGGGAGAGTGTCCCGAGGAGAGGGGTGGGGAGAGTGTCTCCGCGGGTAGGGGAGTGTGTCCCGAGGAGAGGGGAGGGGAGAGTGTCCCGAGGGGAGGGGAGAGTGTCCCGGGGGGAGGGGAGGGGAGAGTGTCCCGAGGTGTGGCGTGAGTGTCCCGGGGAGAGGGGAGAGTGTCCCGGGGGGAGGGGAAAGGAGAGTGTCCCGAGGTGTGGCGTGAGTGTCCCGGGGAGAGGGGAGAGTGTACCGAGGTGTGGCGTGAGTGTCCCGGGGAGAGGGGAGAGTGTCCCGGGGGGAGGGGAGAGTGTCTCCGCGGGTAGGGGAATGTGTCCCGAGGAGAGGGGAGGGGAGAGTGTCCCGAGGGGAGGGGAGAGTGTCCCGGGGGGAGGGGAGGGGAGAGTGTCCCGAGGTGTGGCGTGAGTGTCCCGGGGAGAGGGGAGAGTGTCCCGGGGGGAGGGGAAAGGAGAGTGTCCCGAGGGGAGTGGAGAGTGTCCCGGGGGGAGGGGAGGGGAGAGTGTCCCGAGGGGAGTGGAGAGTTTCCCAGGGGGAGGGGAGGGGAGAGTGTCCCGAGGTGTGGCGTGAGTGTCCCGGGGAGAGGGGAGAGTGTCCCGGGGAGAGGGGAGAGTGTACCGAGGTGTGGCGTGAGTGTCCCGGGGAGAGGTGAGAGTGTCCCGGGGGGAGGGGAGAGTGTCACGGGGGGAGGGGAGAGTGTCATGGGGGGAGGGAGAGTGTCTCGGGGGAGGGGAGAGTGTCTCAGGGGGAGGAGAGAATGTCTCGGGGGAGTGGAGAGTGTCTCGGTGGGAGTGGAGAGTGTCTTGGGGGGAGGGGAGAGTGTCTCGGTGGGAGGGAAGAGTGTCTCGGGGGGAGGGGAGAGTGTCTCGGGGGGAGGGGAGAGTGTCTCGGGGGAGTGGAGAGTGTCTTGGGGGGAGGGGAGAGTGTCTCGGTGGGAGGGAAGAGTGTCTCGGGGGGAGGGGAGAGTGTCTCGGGGGGAGGGGAGAGTGTCTCGGGGGAGTGGAGAATGTCACGGGGGGAGGGAGAGTGTCTCGGGGGAGGGGAGAGTGTCTCGGGGGGAGGGGAGTGTGTCACGGGGGGAGGGAGAGTGTCTCGGGGTAGGGGAGTGTGTCTCGGGGTGAGGGGAGAGTGTCCCGGGGGAGGGGAGAGTGTCTCCGCGGGTAGGGGAGTGTGTCCCGAGGAGAGGGGAGGGGAGAGTGTCCCGAGGGGCGGGGAGAGTGTCCCGGGGGGAGGGGAGGGGAGAGTGTCACGGGGGGAGGGGAGAGTGTCCCGGGGGGAGGGGAGGGGAGAGTGTCCCGGGAGGAAGGGAGACTGTCCCGGGGGGAGGGGAGAGTGTCTCCGCGGGTAGGGGAGTGTGTCCCGAGGAGAGGGGAGGGGAGAGTGTCCCGAGGGGAGGGGAGAGTGTCCCGGGGGGAGGGGAGAGTGTCTCCGCGGGTAGGGGAATGTGTCCCGAGGAGAGGGGAGGGGAGAGTGTCCCGAGGGGAGGGGAGAGTGTCCCGGGGGGTGGGGAGGGGAGAGTGTCCCGAGGTGTGGCGTGAGTGTCCCGGGGAGAGGGGAGAGTGTACCGAGGTGTGGCGTGAGTGTCCCGGGGAGAGGGGAGAGTGTCCCGGGGGGAGGGGAGAGTGTCACGGTGGGAGGGGAGAGTGTCCCGGGAGGAGGGGAGACTGTCTCGGGTGGAGGGGAGAGTGTCCCGAGGGGAGGGGAGTGTGTCTCGGGGGGGAGGGGAGAGTGTCCCGAGGAGAGGGGAGGGGAGAGTGTCCCGAGGAGAGGGGTGGGGAGAGTGTCTCCGCGGGTAGGGGAGTGTGTCCCGAGGAGAGGGGAGGGGAGAGTGTCCCGAGGGGAGGGGAGAGTGTCCCGGGGGGAGGGGAGGGGAGAGTGTCCCGAGGTGTGGCGTGAGTGTCCCGGGGAGAGGGGAGAGTGTCCCGGGGGGAGGGGAAAGGAGAGTGTCCCGAGGTGTGGCGTGAGTGTCCCGGGGAGAGGGGAGAGTGTACCGAGGTGTGGCGTGAGTGTCCCGGGGAGAGGGGAGAGTGTCCCGGGGGGAGGGGAGAGTGTCTCCGCGGGTAGGGGAATGTGTCCCGAGGAGAGGGGAGGGGAGAGTGTCCCGAGGGGAGGGGAGAGTGTCCCGGGGGGTGGGGAGGGGAGAGTGTCCCGAGGTGTGGCGTGAGTGTCCCGGGGAGAGGGGAGAGTGTACCGAGGTGTGGCGTGAGTGTCCCGGGGAGAGGGGAGAGTGTCCCGGGGGGAGGGGAGAGTGTCACGGTGGGAGGGGAGAGTGTCCCGGGAGGAGGGGAGACTGTCTCGGGTGGAGGGGAGAGTGTCCCGAGGGGAGGGGAGTGTGTCTCGGGGGGGAGGGGAGAGTGTCCCGAGGAGAGGGGAGGGGAGAGTGTCCCGAGGAGAGGGGTGGGGAGAGTGTCTCCGCGGGTAGGGGAGTGTGTCCCGAGGAGAGGGGAGGGGAGAGTGTCCCGAGGGGAGGGGAGAGTGTCCCGGGGGGAGGGGAGGGGAGAGTGTCCCGAGGTGTGGCGTGAGTGTCCCGGGGAGAGGGGAGAGTGTCCCGGGGGGAGGGGAAAGGAGAGTGTCCCGAGGGGAGTGGAGAGTGTCCCGGGGGGAGGGGAGGGGAGAGTGTCCCGAGGGGAGTGGAGAGTTTCCCAGGGGGAGGGGAGGGGAGAGTGTCCCGAGGTGTGGCGTGAGTGTCCCGGGGAGAGGGGAGAGTGTCCCGGGGAGAGGGGAGAGTGTACCGAGGTGTGGCGTGAGTGTCCCGGGGAGAGGTGAGAGTGTCCCGGGGGGAGGGGAGAGTGTCACGGGGGGAGGGGAGAGTGTCATGGGGGGAGGGAGAGTGTCTCGGGGGAGGGGAGAGTGTCTCAGGGGGAGGAGAGAATGTCTCGGGGGAGTGGAGAGTGTCTCGGTGGGAGTGGAGAGTGTCTTGGGGGGAGGGGAGAGTGTCTCGGTGGGAGGGAAGAGTGTCTCGGGGGGAGGGGAGAGTGTCTCGGGGGGAGGGGAGAGTGTCTCGGGGGAGTGGAGAATGTCACGGGGGGAGGGAGAGTGTCTCGGGGGAGGGGAGAGTGTCTCGGGGGGAGGGGAGTGTGTCACGGGGGGAGGGAGAGTGTCTCGGGGTAGGGGAGTGTGTCTCGGGGTGAGGGGAGAGTGTCCCGGGGGAGGGGAGAGTGTCTCCGCGGGTAGGGGAGTGTGTCCCGAGGAGAGGGGAGGGGAGAGTGTCCCGAGGGGCGGGGAGAGTGTCCCGGGGGGAGGGGAGGGGAGAGTGTCACGGGGGGAGGGGAGAGTGTCCCGGGGGGAGGGGAGGGGAGAGTGTCCCGGGAGGAAGGGAGACTGTCCCGGGGGGAGGGGAGAGTGTCTCCGCGGGTAGGGGAGTGTGTCCCGAGGAGAGGGGAGGGGAGAGTGTCCCGAGGGGAGGGGAGAGTGTCCCGGGGGGAGGGGAGAGTGTCTCCGCGGGTAGGGGAATGTGTCCCGAGGAGAGGGGAGGGGAGAGTGTCCCGAGGGGAGGGGAGAGTGTCCCGGGGGGTGGGGAGGGGAGAGTGTCCCGAGGTGTGGCGTGAGTGTCCCGGGGAGAGGGGAGAGTGTACCGAGGTGTGGCGTGAGTGTCCCGGGGAGAGGGGAGAGTGTCCCGGGGGGAGGGGAGAGTGTCACGGTGGGAGGGGAGAGTGTCCCGGGAGGAGGGGAGACTGTCTCGGGTGGAGGGGAGAGTGTCCCGAGGGGAGGGGAGTGTGTCTCGGGGGGGAGGGGAGAGTGTCCCGAGGAGAGGGGAGGGGAGAGTGTCCCGAGGAGAGGGGTGGGGAGAGTGTCTCCGCGGGTAGGGGAGTGTGTCCCGAGGAGAGGGGAGGGGAGAGTGTCCCGAGGGGAGGGGAGAGTGTCCCGGGGGGAGGGGAGGGGAGAGTGTCCCGAGGTGTGGCGTGAGTGTCCCGGGGAGAGGGGAGAGTGTCCCGGGGGGAGGGGAAAGGAGAGTGTCCCGAGGGGAGTGGAGAGTGTCCCGGGGGGAGGGGAGGGGAGAGTGTCCCGAGGGGAGTGGAGAGTTTCCCAGGGGGAGGGGAGGGGAGAGTGTCCCGAGGTGTGGCGTGAGTGTCCCGGGGAGAGGGGAGAGTGTCCCGGGGAGAGGGGAGAGTGTCCCGGGGAGAGGGGAGAGTGTACCGAGGTGTGGCGTGAGTGTCCCGGGGAGAGGTGAGAGTGTCCCGGGGGGAGGGGAGAGTGTCACGGGGGGAGGGGAGAGTGTCATGGGGGGAGGGAGAGTGTCTCGGGGGAGGGGAGAGTGTCTCAGGGGGAGGAGAGAATGTCTCGGGGGAGTGGAGAGTGTCTCGGTGGGAGTGGAGAGTGTCTTGGGGGGAGGGGAGAGTGTCTCGGTGGGAGGGAAGAGTGTCTCGGGGGGAGGGGAGAGTGTCTCGGGGGGAGGGGAGAGTGTCTCGGGGGAGTGGAGAGTGTCTTGGGGGGAGGGGAGAGTGTCTCGGTGGGAGGGAAGAGTGTCTCGGGGGGAGGGGAGAGTGTCTCGGGGGGAGGGGAGAGTGTCTCGGGGGAGTGGAGAATGTCACGGGGGGAGGGAGAGTGTCTCGGGGGAGGGGAGAGTGTCTCGGGGGGAGGGGAGTGTGTCACGGGGGGAGGGAGAGTGTCTCGGGGTAGGGGAGTGTGTCTCGGGGTGAGGGGAGAGTGTCCCGGGGGAGGGGAGAGTGTCTCCGCGGGTAGGGGAGTGTGTCCCGAGGAGAGGGGAGGGGAGAGTGTCCCGAGGGGCGGGGAGAGTGTCCCGGGGGGAGGGGAGGGGAGAGTGTCACGGGGGGAGGGGAGAGTGTCCCGGGGGGAGGGGAGGGGAGAGTGTCCCGGGAGGAAGGGAGACTGTCCCGGGGGGAGGGGAGAGTGTCTCCGCGGGTAGGGGAGTGTGTCCCGAGGAGAGGGGAGGGGAGAGTGTCCCGAGGGGAGGGGAGAGTGTCCCGGGGGGAGGGGAGAGTGTCTCCGCGGGTAGGGGAATGTGTCCCGAGGAGAGGGGAGGGGAGAGTGTCCCGAGGGGAGGGGAGAGTGTCCCGGGGGGTGGGGAGGGGAGAGTGTCCCGAGGTGTGGCGTGAGTGTCCCGGGGAGAGGGGAGAGTGTACCGAGGTGTGGCGTGAGTGTCCCGGGGAGAGGGGAGAGTGTCCCGGGGGGAGGGGAGAGTGTCACGGTGGGAGGGGAGAGTGTCCCGGGAGGAGGGGAGACTGTCTCGGGTGGAGGGGAGAGTGTCCCGAGGGGAGGGGAGTGTGTCTCGGGGGGGAGGGGAGAGTGTCCCGAGGAGAGGGGAGGGGAGAGTGTCCCGAGGAGAGGGGTGGGGAGAGTGTCTCCGCGGGTAGGGGAGTGTGTCCCGAGGAGAGGGGAGGGGAGAGTGTCCCGAGGGGAGGGGAGAGTGTCCCGGGGGGAGGGGAGGGGAGAGTGTCCCGAGGTGTGGCGTGAGTGTCCCGGGGAGAGGGGAGAGTGTCCCGGGGGGAGGGGAAAGGAGAGTGTCCCGAGGGGAGTGGAGAGTGTCCCGGGGGGAGGGGAGGGGAGAGTGTCCCGAGGGGAGTGGAGAGTTTCCCAGGGGGAGGGGAGGGGAGAGTGTCCCGAGGTGTGGCGTGAGTGTCCCGGGGAGAGGGGAGAGTGTCCCGGGGAGAGGGGAGAGTGTACCGAGGTGTGGCGTGAGTGTCCCGGGGAGAGGTGAGAGTGTCCCGGGGGGAGGGGAGAGTGTCACGGGGGGAGGGGAGAGTGTCATGGGGGGAGGGAGAGTGTCTCGGGGGAGGGGAGAGTGTCTCAGGGGGAGGAGAGAATGTCTCGGGGGAGTGGAGAGTGTCTCGGTGGGAGTGGAGAGTGTCTTGGGGGGAGGGGAGAGTGTCTCGGTGGGAGGGAAGAGTGTCTCGGGGGGAGGGGAGAGTGTCTCGGGGGGAGGGGAGAGTGTCTCGGGGGAGTGGAGAATGTCACGGGGGGAGGGAGAGTGTCTCGGGGGAGGGGAGAGTGTCTCGGGGGGAGGGGAGTGTGTCACGGGGGGAGGGAGAGTGTCTCGGGGTAGGGGAGTGTGTCTCGGGGTGAGGGGAGAGTGTCCCGGGGGAGGGGAGAGTGTCTCCGCGGGTAGGGGAGTGTGTCCCGAGGAGAGGGGAGGGGAGAGTGTCCCGAGGGGCGGGGAGAGTGTCCCGGGGGGAGGGGAGGGGAGAGTGTCACGGGGGGAGGGGAGAGTGTCCCGGGGGGAGGGGAGGGGAGAGTGTCCCGGGAGGAAGGGAGACTGTCCCGGGGGGAGGGGAGAGTGTCTCCGCGGGTAGGGGAGTGTGTCCCGAGGAGAGGGGAGGGGAGAGTGTCCCGAGGGGAGGGGAGAGTGTCCCGGGGGGAGGGGAGAGTGTCTCCGCGGGTAGGGGAATGTGTCCCGAGGAGAGGGGAGGGGAGAGTGTCCCGAGGGGAGGGGAGAGTGTCCCGGGGGGTGGGGAGGGGAGAGTGTCCCGAGGTGTGGCGTGAGTGTCCCGGGGAGAGGGGAGAGTGTACCGAGGTGTGGCGTGAGTGTCCCGGGGAGAGGGGAGAGTGTCCCGGGGGGAGGGGAGAGTGTCACGGTGGGAGGGGAGAGTGTCCCGGGAGGAGGGGAGACTGTCTCGGGTGGAGGGGAGAGTGTCCCGAGGGGAGGGGAGTGTGTCTCGGGGGGGAGGGGAGAGTGTCCCGAGGAGAGGGGAGGGGAGAGTGTCCCGAGGAGAGGGGTGGGGAGAGTGTCTCCGCGGGTAGGGGAGTGTGTCCCGAGGAGAGGGGAGGGGAGAGTGTCCCGAGGGGAGGGGAGAGTGTCCCGGGGGGAGGGGAGGGGAGAGTGTCCCGAGGTGTGGCGTGAGTGTCCCGGGGAGAGGGGAGAGTGTCCCGGGGGGAGGGGAAAGGAGAGTGTCCCGAGGGGAGTGGAGAGTGTCACGGTGGGAGGGGAGAGTGTCCCGGGAGGAGGGGAGACTGTCTCGGGTGGAGGGGAGAGTGTCCCGAGGGGAGGGGAGTGTGTCTCGGGGGGGAGGGGAGAGTGTCCCGAGGAGAGGGGAGGGGAGAGTGTCCCGAGGAGAGGGGTGGGGAGAGTGTCTCCGCGGGTAGGGGAGTGTGTCCCGAGGAGAGGGGAGGGGAGAGTGTCCCGAGGAGAGGGGTGGGGAGAGTGTCTCCGCGGGTAGGGGAGTGTGTCCCGAGGAGAGGGGAGGGGAGAGTGTCCCGAGGGGAGGGGAGAGTGTCCCGGGGGGAGGGGAGGGGAGAGTGTCCCGAGGTGTGGCGTGAGTGTCCCGGGGAGAGGGGAGAGTGTCCCGGGGGGAGGGGAAAGGAGAGTGTCCCGAGGGGAGTGGAGAGTGTCCCGGGGGGAGGGGAGGGGAGAGTGTCCCGAGGGGAGTGGAGAGTTTCCCAGGGGGAGGGGAGGGGAGAGTGTCCCGAGGTGTGGCGTGAGTGTCCCGGGGAGAGGGGAGAGTGTCCCGGGGAGAGGGGAGAGTGTACCGAGGTGTGGCGTGAGTGTCCCGGGGAGAGGTGAGAGTGTCCCGGGGGGAGGGGAGAGTGTCACGGGGGGAGGGGAGAGTGTCATGGGGGGAGGGAGAGTGTCTCGGGGGAGGGGAGAGTGTCTCAGGGGGAGGAGAGAATGTCTCGGGGGAGTGGAGAGTGTCTCGGTGGGAGTGGAGAGTGTCCCGGGGGGAGGGGAGGGGAGAGTGTCCCGAGGTGTGGCGTGAGTGTCCCGGGGAGAGGGGAGAGTGTCCCGGGGGGAGGGGAAAGGAGAGTGTCCCGAGGGGAGTGGAGAGTGTCCCGGGGGGAGGGGAGGGGAGAGTGTCCCGAGGGGAGTGGAGAGTTTCCCAGGGGGAGGGGAGGGGAGAGTGTCCCGAGGTGTGGCGTGAGTGTCCCGGGGAGAGGGGAGAGTGTCCCGGGGAGAGGGGAGAGTGTACCGAGGTGTGGCGTGAGTGTCCCGGGGAGAGGGGAGAGTGTCCCGGGGAGAGGGGAGAGTGTACCGAGGTGTGGCGTGAGTGTCCCGGGGAGAGGTGAGAGTGTCCCGGGGGGAGGGGAGAGTGTCACGGGGGGAGGGGAGAGTGTCATGGGGGGAGGGAGAGTGTCTCGGGGGAGGGGAGAGTGTCTCAGGGGGAGGAGAGAATGTCTCGGGGGAGTGGAGAGTGTCTCGGTGGGAGTGGAGAGTGTCCCGGGGGGAGGGGAGGGGAGAGTGTCCCGAGGTGTGGCGTGAGTGTCCCGGGGAGAGGGGAGAGTGTCCCGGGGGGAGGGGAAAGGAGAGTGTCCCGAGGGGAGTGGAGAGTGTCCCGGGGGGAGGGGAGGGGAGAGTGTCCCGAGGGGAGTGGAGAGTTTCCCAGGGGGAGGGGAGGGGAGAGTGTCCCGAGGTGTGGCGTGAGTGTCCCGGGGAGAGGGGAGAGTGTCCCGGGGAGAGGGGAGAGTGTACCGAGGTGTGGCGTGAGTGTCCCGGGGAGAGGTGAGAGTGTCCCGGGGGGAGGGGAGAGTGTCACGGGGGGAGGGGAGAGTGTCATGGGGGGAGGGAGAGTGTCTCGGGGGAGGGGAGAGTGTCTCAGGGGGAGGAGAGAATGTCTCGGGGGAGTGGAGAGTGTCTCGGTGGGAGTGGAGAGTGTCTTGGGGGGAGGGGAGAGTGTCTCGGTGGGAGGGAAGAGTGTCTCGGGGGGAGGGGAGAGTGTCTCGGGGGGAGGGGAGAGTGTCTCGGGGGAGTGGAGAATGTCACGGGGGGAGGGAGAGTGTCTCGGGGGAGGGGAGAGTGTCTCGGGGGGAGGGGAGTGTGTCACGGGGGGAGGGAGAGTGTCTCGGGGTAGGGGAGTGTGTCTCGGGGTGAGGGGAGAGTGTCCCGGGGGAGGGGAGAGTGTCTCCGCGGGTAGGGGAGTGTGTCCCGAGGAGAGGGGAGGGGAGAGTGTCCCGAGGGGCGGGGAGAGTGTCCCGGGGGGAGGGGAGGGGAGAGTGTCACGGGGGGAGGGGAGAGTGTCCCGGGGGGAGGGGAGGGGAGAGTGTCCCGGGAGGAAGGGAGACTGTCCCGGGGGGAGGGGAGAGTGTCTCCGCGGGTAGGGGAGTGTGTCCCGAGGAGAGGGGAGGGGAGAGTGTCCCGAGGGGAGGGGAGAGTGTCCCGGGGGGAGGGGAGAGTGTCTCCGCGGGTAGGGGAATGTGTCCCGAGGAGAGGGGAGGGGAGAGTGTCCCGAGGGGAGGGGAGAGTGTCCCGGGGGGTGGGGAGGGGAGAGTGTCCCGAGGTGTGGCGTGAGTGTCCCGGGGAGAGGGGAGAGTGTACCGAGGTGTGGCGTGAGTGTCCCGGGGAGAGGGGAGAGTGTCCCGGGGGGAGGGGAGAGTGTCACGGTGGGAGGGGAGAGTGTCCCGGGAGGAGGGGAGACTGTCTCGGGTGGAGGGGAGAGTGTCCCGAGGGGAGGGGAGTGTGTCTCGGGGGGGAGGGGAGAGTGTCCCGAGGAGAGGGGAGGGGAGAGTGTCCCGAGGAGAGGGGTGGGGAGAGTGTCTCCGCGGGTAGGGGAGTGTGTCCCGAGGAGAGGGGAGGGGAGAGTGTCCCGAGGGGAGGGGAGAGTGTCCCGGGGGGAGGGGAGGGGAGAGTGTCCCGAGGTGTGGCGTGAGTGTCCCGGGGAGAGGGGAGAGTGTCCCGGGGGGAGGGGAAAGGAGAGTGTCCCGAGGGGAGTGGAGAGTGTCCCGGGGGGAGGGGAGGGGAGAGTGTCCCGAGGGGAGTGGAGAGTTTCCCAGGGGGAGGGGAGGGGAGAGTGTCCCGAGGTGTGGCGTGAGTGTCCCGGGGAGAGGGGAGAGTGTCCCGGGGAGAGGGGAGAGTGTACCGAGGTGTGGCGTGAGTGTCCCGGGGAGAGGTGAGAGTGTCCCGGGGGGAGGGGAGAGTGTCACGGGGGGAGGGGAGAGTGTCATGGGGGGAGGGAGAGTGTCTCGGGGGAGGGGAGAGTGTCTCAGGGGGAGGAGAGAATGTCTCGGGGGAGTGGAGAGTGTCTCGGTGGGAGTGGAGAGTGTCTTGGGGGGAGGGGAGAGTGTCTCGGTGGGAGGGAAGAGTGTCTCGGGGGGAGGGGAGAGTGTCTCGGGGGGAGGGGAGAGTGTCTCGGGGGAGTGGAGAATGTCACGGGGGGAGGGAGAGTGTCTCGGGGGAGGGGAGAGTGTCTCGGGGGGAGGGGAGTGTGTCACGGGGGGAGGGAGAGTGTCTCGGGGTAGGGGAGTGTGTCTCGGGGTGAGGGGAGAGTGTCCCGGGGGAGGGGAGAGTGTCTCCGCGGGTAGGGGAGTGTGTCCCGAGGAGAGGGGAGGGGAGAGTGTCCCGAGGGGAGGGGAGAGTGTCCCGGGGGGAGGGGAGGGGAGAGTGTCCCGAGGGGAGTGGAGAGTTTCCCGGGGGGAGGGGAGGGGAGAGTGTCCCGGGAGGAAGGGAGACTGTCCCGGGGGGAGGGGAGGGGAGAGTGTCCCGAGGTGTGGCGTGAGTGTCCCGGGGAGAGGGGAGAGTGTCCCGGGGGGAGGGGAAAGGAGAGTGTCCCGAGGGGAGTGGAGAGTGTCCCGGGGGGAGGGGAGGGGAGAGTGTCCCGAGGGGAGTGGAGAGTTTCCCAGGGGGAGGGGAGGGGAGAGTGTCCCGAGGTGTGGCGTGAGTGTCCCGGGGAGAGGGGAGAGTGTCCCGGGGAGAGGGGAGAGTGTACCGAGGTGTGGCGTGAGTGTCCCGGGGAGAGGTGAGAGTGTCCCGGGGGGAGGGGAGAGTGTCACGGGGGGAGGGGAGAGTGTCATGGGGGGAGGGAGAGTGTCTCGGGGGAGGGGAGAGTGTCTCAGGGGGAGGAGAGAATGTCTCGGGGGAGTGGAGAGTGTCTCGGTGGGAGTGGAGAGTGTCCCGGGGGGAGGGGAGGGGAGAGTGTCCCGAGGTGTGGCGTGAGTGTCCCGGGGAGAGGGGAGAGTGTCCCGGGGGGAGGGGAAAGGAGAGTGTCCCGAGGGGAGTGGAGAGTGTCCCGGGGGGAGGGGAGGGGAGAGTGTCCCGAGGGGAGTGGAGAGTTTCCCAGGGGGAGGGGAGGGGAGAGTGTCCCGAGGTGTGGCGTGAGTGTCCCGGGGAGAGGGGAGAGTGTCCCGGGGAGAGGGGAGAGTGTACCGAGGTGTGGCGTGAGTGTCCCGGGGAGAGGTGAGAGTGTCCCGGGGGGAGGGGAGAGTGTCACGGGGGGAGGGGAGAGTGTCATGGGGGGAGGGAGAGTGTCTCGGGGGAGGGGAGAGTGTCTCAGGGGGAGGAGAGAATGTCTCGGGGGAGTGGAGAGTGTCTCGGTGGGAGTGGAGAGTGTCTTGGGGGGAGGGGAGAGTGTCTCGGTGGGAGGGAAGAGTGTCTCGGGGGGAGGGGAGAGTGTCTCGGGGGGAGGGGAGAGTGTCTCGGGGGAGTGGAGAATGTCACGGGGGGAGGGAGAGTGTCTCGGGGGAGGGGAGAGTGTCTCGGGGGGAGGGGAGTGTGTCACGGGGGGAGGGAGAGTGTCTCGGGGTAGGGGAGTGTGTCCCGAGGAGAGGGGAGGGGAGAGTGTCCCGAGGGGAGGGGAGAGTGTCCCGGGGGGAGGGGAGGGGAGAGTGTCCCGAGGTGTGGCGTGAGTGTCCCGGGGAGAGGGGAGAGTGTCCCGGGGGGAGGGGAAAGGAGAGTGTCCCGAGGGGAGTGGAGAGTGTCCCGGGGGGAGGGGAGGGGAGAGTGTCCCGAGGTGTGGCGTGAGTGTCCCGGGGAGAGGGGAGAGTGTCCCGGGGAGAGGGGAGAGTGTACCGAGGTGTGGCGTGAGTGTCCCGGGGAGAGGTGAGAGTGTCCCGGGGGGAGGGGAGAGTGTCACGGGGGGAGGGGAGAGTGTCATGGGGGGAGGGAGAGTGTCTCGGGGGAGGGGAGAGTGTCTCAGGGGGAGGAGAGAATGTCTCGGGGGAGTGGAGAGTGTCTCGGTGGGAGTGGAGAGTGTCCCGGGGGGAGGGGAGGGGAGAGTGTCCCGAGGTGTGGCGTGAGTGTCCCGGGGAGAGGGGAGAGTGTCCCGGGGGGAGGGGAAAGGAGAGTGTCCCGAGGGGAGTGGAGAGTGTCCCGGGGGGAGGGGAGGGGAGAGTGTCCCGAGGGGAGTGGAGAGTTTCCCAGGGGGAGGGGAGGGGAGAGTGTCCCGAGGTGTGGCGTGAGTGTCCCGGGGAGAGGGGAGAGTGTCCCGGGGAGAGGGGAGAGTGTACCGAGGTGTGGCGTGAGTGTCCCGGGGAGAGGTGAGAGTGTCCCGGGGGGAGGGGAGAGTGTCACGGGGGGAGGGGAGAGTGTCATGGGGGGAGGGAGAGTGTCTCGGGGGAGGGGAGAGTGTCTCAGGGGGAGGAGAGAATGTCTCGGGGGAGTGGAGAGTGTCTCGGTGGGAGTGGAGAGTGTCTTGGGGGGAGGGGAGAGTGTCTCGGTGGGAGGGAAGAGTGTCTCGGGGGGAGGGGAGAGTGTCTCGGGGGGAGGGGAGAGTGTCTCGGGGGAGTGGAGAGTGTCTTGGGGGGAGGGGAGAGTGTCTCGGTGGGAGGGAAGAGTGTCTCGGGGGGAGGGGAGAGTGTCTCGGGGGGAGGGGAGAGTGTCTCGGGGGAGTGGAGAATGTCACGGGGGGAGGGAGAGTGTCTCGGGGGAGGGGAGAGTGTCTCGGGGGGAGGGGAGTGTGTCACGGGGGGAGGGAGAGTGTCTCGGGGTAGGGGAGTGTGTCTCGGGGTGAGGGGAGAGTGTCCCGGGGGAGGGGAGAGTGTCTCCGCGGGTAGGGGAGTGTGTCCCGAGGAGAGGGGAGGGGAGAGTGTCCCGAGGGGCGGGGAGAGTGTCCCGGGGGGAGGGGAGGGGAGAGTGTCACGGGGGGAGGGGAGAGTGTCCCGGGGGGAGGGGAGGGGAGAGTGTCCCGGGAGGAAGGGAGACTGTCCCGGGGGGAGGGGAGAGTGTCTCCGCGGGTAGGGGAGTGTGTCCCGAGGAGAGGGGAGGGGAGAGTGTCCCGAGGGGAGGGGAGAGTGTCCCGGGGGGAGGGGAGAGTGTCTCCGCGGGTAGGGGAATGTGTCCCGAGGAGAGGGGAGGGGAGAGTGTCCCGAGGGGAGGGGAGAGTGTCCCGGGGGGTGGGGAGGGGAGAGTGTCCCGAGGTGTGGCGTGAGTGTCCCGGGGAGAGGGGAGAGTGTACCGAGGTGTGGCGTGAGTGTCCCGGGGAGAGGGGAGAGTGTCCCGGGGGGAGGGGAGAGTGTCACGGTGGGAGGGGAGAGTGTCCCGGGAGGAGGGGAGACTGTCTCGGGTGGAGGGGAGAGTGTCCCGAGGGGAGGGGAGTGTGTCTCGGGGGGGAGGGGAGAGTGTCCCGAGGAGAGGGGAGGGGAGAGTGTCCCGAGGAGAGGGGTGGGGAGAGTGTCTCCGCGGGTAGGGGAGTGTGTCCCGAGGAGAGGGGAGGGGAGAGTGTCCCGAGGAGAGGGGTGGGGAGAGTGTCTCCGCGGGTAGGGGAGTGTGTCCCGAGGAGAGGGGAGGGGAGAGTGTCCCGAGGGGAGGGGAGAGTGTCCCGGGGGGAGGGGAGGGGAGAGTGTCCCGAGGTGTGGCGTGAGTGTCCCGGGGAGAGGGGAGAGTGTCCCGGGGGGAGGGGAAAGGAGAGTGTCCCGAGGGGAGTGGAGAGTGTCCCGGGGGGAGGGGAGGGGAGAGTGTCCCGAGGGGAGTGGAGAGTTTCCCAGGGGGAGGGGAGGGGAGAGTGTCCCGAGGTGTGGCGTGAGTGTCCCGGGGAGAGGGGAGAGTGTCCCGGGGAGAGGGGAGAGTGTACCGAGGTGTGGCGTGAGTGTCCCGGGGAGAGGTGAGAGTGTCCCGGGGGGAGGGGAGAGTGTCACGGGGGGAGGGGAGAGTGTCATGGGGGGAGGGAGAGTGTCTCGGGGGAGGGGAGAGTGTCTCAGGGGGAGGAGAGAATGTCTCGGGGGAGTGGAGAGTGTCTCGGTGGGAGTGGAGAGTGTCCCGGGGGGAGGGGAGGGGAGAGTGTCCCGAGGTGTGGCGTGAGTGTCCCGGGGAGAGGGGAGAGTGTCCCGGGGGGAGGGGAAAGGAGAGTGTCCCGAGGGGAGTGGAGAGTGTCCCGGGGGGAGGGGAGGGGAGAGTGTCCCGAGGGGAGTGGAGAGTTTCCCAGGGGGAGGGGAGGGGAGAGTGTCCCGAGGTGTGGCGTGAGTGTCCCGGGGAGAGGGGAGAGTGTCCCGGGGAGAGGGGAGAGTGTACCGAGGTGTGGCGTGAGTGTCCCGGGGAGAGGTGAGAGTGTCCCGGGGGGAGGGGAGAGTGTCACGGGGGGAGGGGAGAGTGTCATGGGGGGAGGGAGAGTGTCTCGGGGGAGGGGAGAGTGTCTCAGGGGGAGGAGAGAATGTCTCGGGGGAGTGGAGAGTGTCTCGGTGGGAGTGGAGAGTGTCTTGGGGGGAGGGGAGAGTGTCTCGGTGGGAGGGAAGAGTGTCTCGGGGGGAGGGGAGAGTGTCTCGGGGGGAGGGGAGAGTGTCTCGGGGGAGTGGAGAATGTCACGGGGGGAGGGAGAGTGTCTCGGGGGAGGGGAGAGTGTCTCGGGGGGAGGGGAGTGTGTCACGGGGGGAGGGAGAGTGTCTCGGGGTAGGGGAGTGTGTCCCGAGGAGAGGGGAGGGGAGAGTGTCCCGAGGGGAGGGGAGAGTGTCCCGGGGGGAGGGGAGGGGAGAGTGTCCCGAGGTGTGGCGTGAGTGTCCCGGGGAGAGGGGAGAGTGTCCCGGGGGGAGGGGAAAGGAGAGTGTCCCGAGGGGAGTGGAGAGTGTCCCGGGGGGAGGGGAGGGGAGAGTGTCCCGAGGGGAGTGGAGAGTTTCCCAGGGGGAGGGGAGGGGAGAGTGTCCCGAGGTGTGGCGTGAGTGTCCCGGGGAGAGGGGAGAGTGTCCCGGGGAGAGGGGAGAGTGTACCGAGGTGTGGCGTGAGTGTCCCGGGGAGAGGTGAGAGTGTCCCGGGGGGAGGGGAGAGTGTCACGGGGGGAGGGGAGAGTGTCATGGGGGGAGGGAGAGTGTCTCGGGGGAGGGGAGAGTGTCTCAGGGGGAGGAGAGAATGTCTCGGGGGAGTGGAGAGTGTCTCGGTGGGAGTGGAGAGTGTCCCGGGGGGAGGGGAGGGGAGAGTGTCCCGAGGTGTGGCGTGAGTGTCCCGGGGAGAGGGGAGAGTGTCCCGGGGGGAGGGGAAAGGAGAGTGTCCCGAGGGGAGTGGAGAGTGTCCCGGGGGGAGGGGAGGGGAGAGTGTCCCGGGAGGAAGGGAGACTGTCCCGGGGGGAGGGGAGAGTGTCTCCGCGGGTAGGGGAGTGTGTCCCGAGGAGAGGGGAGGGGAGAGTGTCCCGAGGGGAGGGGAGAGTGTCCCGGGGGGAGGGGAGAGTGTCTCCGCGGGTAGGGGAATGTGTCCCGAGGAGAGGGGAGGGGAGAGTGTCCCGAGGGGAGGGGAGAGTGTACCGAGGTGTGGCGTGAGTGTCCCGGGGAGAGGGGAGAGTGTCCCGGGGGGAGGGGAGAGTGTCACGGTGGGAGGGGAGAGTGTCCCGGGAGGAGGGGAGACTGTCTCGGGTGGAGGGGAGAGTGTCCCGAGGGGAGGGGAGTGTGTCTCGGGGGGGAGGGGAGAGTGTCCCGAGGAGAGGGGAGGGGAGAGTGTCCCGAGGAGAGGGGTGGGGAGAGTGTCTCCGCGGGTAGGGGAGTGTGTCCCGAGGAGAGGGGAGGGGAGAGTGTCCCGAGGGGAGGGGAGAGTGTCCCGGGGGGAGGGGAGGGGAGAGTGTCCCGAGGTGTGGCGTGAGTGTCCCGGGGAGAGGGGAGAGTGTCCCGGGGGGAGGGGAAAGGAGAGTGTCCCGAGGTGTGGCGTGAGTGTCCCGGGGAGAGGGGAGAGTGTACCGGGGGGAGGGGAGAGTGTCACGGTGGGAGGGGAGAGTGTCCCGAGGAGAGGGGAGGGGAGAGTGTCCCGAGGAGAGGGGTGGGGAGAGTGTCTCCGCGGGTAGGGGAGTGTGTCCCGAGGAGAGGGGAGGGGAGAGTGTCCCGAGGGGAGGGGAGAGTGTCCCGGGGGGAGGGGAGGGGAGAGTGTCCCGAGGTGTGGCGTGAGTGTCCCGGGGAGAGGGGAGAGTGTCCCGGGGGGAGGGGAAAGGAGAGTGTCCCGAGGTGTGGCGTGAGTGTCCCGGGGAGAGGGGAGAGTGTCCCGGGGGGAGGGGAGAGTGTCTCCGCGGGTAGGGGAATGTGTCCCGAGGAGAGGGGAGGGGAGAGTGTCCCGAGGGGAGGGGAGAGTGTCCCGGGGGGTGGGGAGGGGAGAGTGTCCCGAGGTGTGGCGTGAGTGTCCCGGGGAGAGGGGAGAGTGTACCGAGGTGTGGCGTGAGTGTCCCGGGGAGAGGGGAGAGTGTCCCGGGGGGAGGGGAGAGTGTCACGGTGGGAGGGGAGAGTGTCCCGGGAGGAGGGGAGACTGTCTCGGGTGGAGGGGAGAGTGTCCCGAGGGGAGGGGAGTGTGTCTCGGGGGGGAGGGGAGAGTGT
Organism: Pristiophorus japonicus; assembly: GCF_044704955.1. Lineage (NCBI taxonomy): Eukaryota > Metazoa > Chordata > Chondrichthyes > Pristiophoridae > Pristiophorus > Pristiophorus japonicus. The sequence continues at coordinate 195,123 of NW_027254631.1, read as the reverse complement.
CCCGAGGAGAGGGGAGGGGAGAGTGTCCCGAGGAGAGGGGTGGGGAGAGTGTCTCCGCGGGTAGGGGAGTGTGTCCCGAGGAGAGGGGAGGGGAGAGTGTCCCGAGGGGAGGGGAGAGTGTCCCGGGGGGAGGGGAGGGGAGAGTGTCCCGAGGTGTGGCGTGAGTGTCCCGGGGAGAGGGGAGAGTGTCCCGGGGGGAGGGGAAAGGAGAGTGTCCCGAGGTGTGGCGTGAGTGTCCCGGGGAGAGGGGAGAGTGTACCGAGGTGTGGCGTGAGTGTCCCGGGGAGAGGGGAGAGTGTCCCGGGGGGAGGGGAGAGTGTCTCCGCGGGTAGGGGAATGTGTCCCGAGGAGAGGGGAGGGGAGAGTGTCCCGAGGGGAGGGGAGAGTGTCCCGGGGGGTGGGGAGGGGAGAGTGTCCCGAGGTGTGGCGTGAGTGTCCCGGGGAGAGGGGAGAGTGTACCGAGGTGTGGCGTGAGTGTCCCGGGGAGAGGGGAGAGTGTCCCGGGGGGAGGGGAGAGTGTCACGGTGGGAGGGGAGAGTGTCCCGGGAGGAGGGGAGACTGTCTCGGGTGGAGGGGAGAGTGTCCCGAGGGGAGGGGAGTGTGTCTCGGGGGGGAGGGGAGAGTGTCCCGAGGAGAGGGGAGGGGAGAGTGTCCCGAGGAGAGGGGTGGGGAGAGTGTCTCCGCGGGTAGGGGAGTGTGTCCCGAGGAGAGGGGAGGGGAGAGTGTCCCGAGGGGAGGGGAGAGTGTCCCGGGGGGAGGGGAGGGGAGAGTGTCCCGAGGTGTGGCGTGAGTGTCCCGGGGAGAGGGGAGAGTGTCCCGGGGGGAGGGGAAAGGAGAGTGTCCCGAGGGGAGTGGAGAGTGTCCCGGGGGGAGGGGAGGGGAGAGTGTCCCGAGGGGAGTGGAGAGTTTCCCAGGGGGAGGGGAGGGGAGAGTGTCCCGAGGTGTGGCGTGAGTGTCCCGGGGAGAGGGGAGAGTGTCCCGGGGAGAGGGGAGAGTGTACCGAGGTGTGGCGTGAGTGTCCCGGGGAGAGGGGAGAGTGTCCCGGGGGGAGGGGAAAGGAGAGTGTCCCGAGGGGAGTGGAGAGTGTCCCGGGGGGAGGGGAGGGGAGAGTGTCCCGAGGTGTGGCGTGAGTGTCCCGGGGAGAGGGGAGAGTGTCCCGGGGAGAGGGGAGAGTGTACCGAGGTGTGGCGTGAGTGTCCCGGGGAGAGGTGAGAGTGTCCCGGGGGGAGGGGAGAGTGTCACGGGGGGAGGGGAGAGTGTCATGGGGGGAGGGAGAGTGTCTCGGGGGAGGGGAGAGTGTCTCAGGGGGAGGAGAGAATGTCTCGGGGGAGTGGAGAGTGTCTCGGTGGGAGTGGAGAGTGTCCCGGGGGGAGGGGAGGGGAGAGTGTCCCGAGGTGTGGCGTGAGTGTCCCGGGGAGAGGGGAGAGTGTCCCGGGGGGAGGGGAAAGGAGAGTGTCCCGAGGGGAGTGGAGAGTGTCCCGGGGGGAGGGGAGGGGAGAGTGTCCCGAGGGGAGTGGAGAGTTTCCCAGGGGGAGGGGAGGGGAGAGTGTCCCGAGGTGTGGCGTGAGTGTCCCGGGGAGAGGGGAGAGTGTCCCGGGGAGAGGGGAGAGTGTACCGAGGTGTGGCGTGAGTGTCCCGGGGAGAGGTGAGAGTGTCCCGGGGGGAGGGGAGAGTGTCACGGGGGGAGGGGAGAGTGTCATGGGGGGAGGGAGAGTGTCTCGGGGGAGGGGAGAGTGTCTCAGGGGGAGGAGAGAATGTCTCGGGGGAGTGGAGAGTGTCTCGGTGGGAGTGGAGAGTGTCTTGGGGGGAGGGGAGAGTGTCTCGGTGGGAGGGAAGAGTGTCTCGGGGGGAGGGGAGAGTGTCTCGGGGGGAGGGGAGAGTGTCTCGGGGGAGTGGAGAGTGTCTTGGGGGGAGGGGAGAGTGTCTCGGTGGGAGGGAAGAGTGTCTCGGGGGGAGGGGAGAGTGTCTCGGGGGGAGGGGAGAGTGTCTCGGGGGAGTGGAGAATGTCACGGGGGGAGGGAGAGTGTCTCGGGGGAGGGGAGAGTGTCTCGGGGGGAGGGGAGTGTGTCACGGGGGGAGGGAGAGTGTCTCGGGGTAGGGGAGTGTGTCTCGGGGTGAGGGGAGAGTGTCCCGGGGGAGGGGAGAGTGTCTCCGCGGGTAGGGGAGTGTGTCCCGAGGAGAGGGGAGGGGAGAGTGTCCCGAGGGGCGGGGAGAGTGTCCCGGGGGGAGGGGAGGGGAGAGTGTCACGGGGGGAGGGGAGAGTGTCCCGGGGGGAGGGGAGGGGAGAGTGTCCCGGGAGGAAGGGAGACTGTCCCGGGGGGAGGGGAGAGTGTCTCCGCGGGTAGGGGAGTGTGTCCCGAGGAGAGGGGAGGGGAGAGTGTCCCGAGGGGAGGGGAGAGTGTCCCGGGGGGAGGGGAGAGTGTCTCCGCGGGTAGGGGAATGTGTCCCGAGGAGAGGGGAGGGGAGAGTGTCCCGAGGGGAGGGGAGAGTGTCCCGGGGGGTGGGGAGGGGAGAGTGTCCCGAGGTGTGGCGTGAGTGTCCCGGGGAGAGGGGAGAGTGTACCGAGGTGTGGCGTGAGTGTCCCGGGGAGAGGGGAGAGTGTCCCGGGGGGAGGGGAGAGTGTCACGGTGGGAGGGGAGAGTGTCCCGGGAGGAGGGGAGACTGTCTCGGGTGGAGGGGAGAGTGTCCCGAGGGGAGGGGAGTGTGTCTCGGGGGGGAGGGGAGAGTGTCCCGAGGAGAGGGGAGGGGAGAGTGTCCCGAGGAGAGGGGTGGGGAGAGTGTCTCCGCGGGTAGGGGAGTGTGTCCCGAGGAGAGGGGAGGGGAGAGTGTCCCGAGGAGAGGGGTGGGGAGAGTGTCTCCGCGGGTAGGGGAGTGTGTCCCGAGGAGAGGGGAGGGGAGAGTGTCCCGAGGGGAGGGGAGAGTGTCCCGGGGGGAGGGGAGGGGAGAGTGTCCCGAGGTGTGGCGTGAGTGTCCCGGGGAGAGGGGAGAGTGTCCCGGGGGGAGGGGAAAGGAGAGTGTCCCGAGGGGAGTGGAGAGTGTCCCGGGGGGAGGGGAGGGGAGAGTGTCCCGAGGGGAGTGGAGAGTTTCCCAGGGGGAGGGGAGGGGAGAGTGTCCCGAGGTGTGGCGTGAGTGTCCCGGGGAGAGGGGAGAGTGTCCCGGGGAGAGGGGAGAGTGTACCGAGGTGTGGCGTGAGTGTCCCGGGGAGAGGTGAGAGTGTCCCGGGGGGAGGGGAGAGTGTCACGGGGGGAGGGGAGAGTGTCATGGGGGGAGGGAGAGTGTCTCGGGGGAGGGGAGAGTGTCTCAGGGGGAGGAGAGAATGTCTCGGGGGAGTGGAGAGTGTCTCGGTGGGAGTGGAGAGTGTCCCGGGGGGAGGGGAGGGGAGAGTGTCCCGAGGTGTGGCGTGAGTGTCCCGGGGAGAGGGGAGAGTGTCCCGGGGGGAGGGGAAAGGAGAGTGTCCCGAGGGGAGTGGAGAGTGTCCCGGGGGGAGGGGAGGGGAGAGTGTCCCGAGGGGAGTGGAGAGTTTCCCAGGGGGAGGGGAGGGGAGAGTGTCCCGAGGTGTGGCGTGAGTGTCCCGGGGAGAGGGGAGAGTGTCCCGGGGAGAGGGGAGAGTGTACCGAGGTGTGGCGTGAGTGTCCCGGGGAGAGGTGAGAGTGTCCCGGGGGGAGGGGAGAGTGTCACGGGGGGAGGGGAGAGTGTCATGGGGGGAGGGAGAGTGTCTCGGGGGAGGGGAGAGTGTCTCAGGGGGAGGAGAGAATGTCTCGGGGGAGTGGAGAGTGTCTCGGTGGGAGTGGAGAGTGTCTTGGGGGGAGGGGAGAGTGTCTCGGTGGGAGGGAAGAGTGTCTCGGGGGGAGGGGAGAGTGTCTCGGGGGGAGGGGAGAGTGTCTCGGGGGAGTGGAGAATGTCACGGGGGGAGGGAGAGTGTCTCGGGGGAGGGGAGAGTGTCTCGGGGGGAGGGGAGTGTGTCACGGGGGGAGGGAGAGTGTCTCGGGGTAGGGGAGTGTGTCCCGAGGAGAGGGGAGGGGAGAGTGTCCCGAGGGGAGGGGAGAGTGTCCCGGGGGGAGGGGAGGGGAGAGTGTCCCGAGGTGTGGCGTGAGTGTCCCGGGGAGAGGGGAGAGTGTCCCGGGGGGAGGGGAAAGGAGAGTGTCCCGAGGGGAGTGGAGAGTGTCCCGGGGGGAGGGGAGGGGAGAGTGTCCCGAGGGGAGTGGAGAGTTTCCCAGGGGGAGGGGAGGGGAGAGTGTCCCGAGGTGTGGCGTGAGTGTCCCGGGGAGAGGGGAGAGTGTCCCGGGGAGAGGGGAGAGTGTACCGAGGTGTGGCGTGAGTGTCCCGGGGAGAGGTGAGAGTGTCCCGGGGGGAGGGGAGAGTGTCACGGGGGGAGGGGAGAGTGTCATGGGGGGAGGGAGAGTGTCTCGGGGGAGGGGAGAGTGTCTCAGGGGGAGGAGAGAATGTCTCGGGGGAGTGGAGAGTGTCTCGGTGGGAGTGGAGAGTGTCCCGGGGGGAGGGGAGGGGAGAGTGTCCCGAGGTGTGGCGTGAGTGTCCCGGGGAGAGGGGAGAGTGTCCCGGGGGGAGGGGAAAGGAGAGTGTCCCGAGGGGAGTGGAGAGTGTCCCGGGGGGAGGGGAGGGGAGAGTGTCCCGGGAGGAAGGGAGACTGTCCCGGGGGGAGGGGAGAGTGTCTCCGCGGGTAGGGGAGTGTGTCCCGAGGAGAGGGGAGGGGAGAGTGTCCCGAGGGGAGGGGAGAGTGTCCCGGGGGGAGGGGAGAGTGTCTCCGCGGGTAGGGGAATGTGTCCCGAGGAGAGGGGAGGGGAGAGTGTCCCGAGGGGAGGGGAGAGTGTACCGAGGTGTGGCGTGAGTGTCCCGGGGAGAGGGGAGAGTGTCCCGGGGGGAGGGGAGAGTGTCACGGTGGGAGGGGAGAGTGTCCCGGGAGGAGGGGAGACTGTCTCGGGTGGAGGGGAGAGTGTCCCGAGGGGAGGGGAGTGTGTCTCGGGGGGGAGGGGAGAGTGTCCCGAGGAGAGGGGAGGGGAGAGTGTCCCGAGGAGAGGGGTGGGGAGAGTGTCTCCGCGGGTAGGGGAGTGTGTCCCGAGGAGAGGGGAGGGGAGAGTGTCCCGAGGGGAGGGGAGAGTGTCCCGGGGGGAGGGGAGGGGAGAGTGTCCCGAGGTGTGGCGTGAGTGTCCCGGGGAGAGGGGAGAGTGTCCCGGGGGGAGGGGAAAGGAGAGTGTCCCGAGGTGTGGCGTGAGTGTCCCGGGGAGAGGGGAGAGTGTACCGAGGTGTGGCGTGAGTGTCCCGGGGAGAGGGGAGAGTGTCCCGGGGGGAGGGGAGAGTGTCTCCGCGGGTAGGGGAATGTGTCCCGAGGAGAGGGGAGGGGAGAGTGTCCCGAGGGGAGGGGAGAGTGTCCCGGGGGGTGGGGAGGGGAGAGTGTCCCGAGGTGTGGCGTGAGTGTCCCGGGGAGAGGGGAGAGTGTACCGAGGTGTGGCGTGAGTGTCCCGGGGAGAGGGGAGAGTGTCCCGGGGGGAGGGGAGAGTGTCACGGTGGGAGGGGAGAGTGTCCCGGGAGGAGGGGAGACTGTCTCGGGTGGAGGGGAGAGTGTCCCGAGGGGAGGGGAGTGTGTCTCGGGGGGGAGGGGAGAGTGTCCCGAGGAGAGGGGAGGGGAGAGTGTCCCGAGGAGAGGGGTGGGGAGAGTGTCTCCGCGGGTAGGGGAGTGTGTCCCGAGGAGAGGGGAGGGGAGAGTGTCCCGAGGGGAGGGGAGAGTGTCCCGGGGGGAGGGGAGGGGAGAGTGTCCCGAGGTGTGGCGTGAGTGTCCCGGGGAGAGGGGAGAGTGTCCCGGGGGGAGGGGAAAGGAGAGTGTCCCGAGGTGTGGCGTGAGTGTCCCGGGGAGAGGGGAGAGTGTACCGAGGTGTGGCGTGAGTGTCCCGGGGAGAGGGGAGAGTGTCCCGGGGGGAGGGGAGAGTGTCTCCGCGGGTAGGGGAATGTGTCCCGAGGAGAGGGGAGGGGAGAGTGTCCCGAGGGGAGGGGAGAGTGTCCCGGGGGGTGGGGAGGGGAGAGTGTCCCGAGGTGTGGCGTGAGTGTCCCGGGGAGAGGGGAGAGTGTACCGAGGTGTGGCGTGAGTGTCCCGGGGAGAGGGGAGAGTGTCCCGGGGGGAGGGGAGAGTGTCACGGTGGGAGGGGAGAGTGTCCCGGGAGGAGGGGAGACTGTCTCGGGTGGAGGGGAGAGTGTCCCGAGGGGAGGGGAGTGTGTCTCGGGGGGGAGGGGAGAGTGTCCCGAGGAGAGGGGAGGGGAGAGTGTCCCGAGGAGAGGGGTGGGGAGAGTGTCTCCGCGGGTAGGGGAGTGTGTCCCGAGGAGAGGGGAGGGGAGAGTGTCCCGAGGGGAGGGGAGAGTGTCCCGGGGGGAGGGGAGGGGAGAGTGTCCCGAGGTGTGGCGTGAGTGTCCCGGGGAGAGGGGAGAGTGTCCCGGGGGGAGGGGAAAGGAGAGTGTCCCGAGGGGAGTGGAGAGTGTCCCGGGGGGAGGGGAGGGGAGAGTGTCCCGAGGGGAGTGGAGAGTTTCCCAGGGGGAGGGGAGGGGAGAGTGTCCCGAGGTGTGGCGTGAGTGTCCCGGGGAGAGGGGAGAGTGTCCCGGGGAGAGGGGAGAGTGTACCGAGGTGTGGCGTGAGTGTCCCGGGGAGAGGTGAGAGTGTCCCGGGGGGAGGGGAGAGTGTCACGGGGGGAGGGGAGAGTGTCATGGGGGGAGGGAGAGTGTCTCGGGGGAGGGGAGAGTGTCTCAGGGGGAGGAGAGAATGTCTCGGGGGAGTGGAGAGTGTCTCGGTGGGAGTGGAGAGTGTCTTGGGGGGAGGGGAGAGTGTCTCGGTGGGAGGGAAGAGTGTCTCGGGGGGAGGGGAGAGTGTCTCGGGGGGAGGGGAGAGTGTCTCGGGGGAGTGGAGAATGTCACGGGGGGAGGGAGAGTGTCTCGGGGGAGGGGAGAGTGTCTCGGGGGGAGGGGAGTGTGTCACGGGGGGAGGGAGAGTGTCTCGGGGTAGGGGAGTGTGTCTCGGGGTGAGGGGAGAGTGTCCCGGGGGAGGGGAGAGTGTCTCCGCGGGTAGGGGAGTGTGTCCCGAGGAGAGGGGAGGGGAGAGTGTCCCGAGGGGCGGGGAGAGTGTCCCGGGGGGAGGGGAGGGGAGAGTGTCACGGGGGGAGGGGAGAGTGTCCCGGGGGGAGGGGAGGGGAGAGTGTCCCGGGAGGAAGGGAGACTGTCCCGGGGGGAGGGGAGAGTGTCTCCGCGGGTAGGGGAGTGTGTCCCGAGGAGAGGGGAGGGGAGAGTGTCCCGAGGGGAGGGGAGAGTGTCCCGGGGGGAGGGGAGAGTGTCTCCGCGGGTAGGGGAATGTGTCCCGAGGAGAGGGGAGGGGAGAGTGTCCCGAGGGGAGGGGAGAGTGTCCCGGGGGGTGGGGAGGGGAGAGTGTCCCGAGGTGTGGCGTGAGTGTCCCGGGGAGAGGGGAGAGTGTACCGAGGTGTGGCGTGAGTGTCCCGGGGAGAGGGGAGAGTGTCCCGGGGGGAGGGGAGAGTGTCACGGTGGGAGGGGAGAGTGTCCCGGGAGGAGGGGAGACTGTCTCGGGTGGAGGGGAGAGTGTCCCGAGGGGAGGGGAGTGTGTCTCGGGGGGGAGGGGAGAGTGTCCCGAGGAGAGGGGAGGGGAGAGTGTCCCGAGGAGAGGGGTGGGGAGAGTGTCTCCGCGGGTAGGGGAGTGTGTCCCGAGGAGAGGGGAGGGGAGAGTGTCCCGAGGGGAGGGGAGAGTGTCCCGGGGGGAGGGGAGGGGAGAGTGTCCCGAGGTGTGGCGTGAGTGTCCCGGGGAGAGGGGAGAGTGTCCCGGGGGGAGGGGAAAGGAGAGTGTCCCGAGGGGAGTGGAGAGTGTCCCGGGGGGAGGGGAGGGGAGAGTGTCCCGAGGGGAGTGGAGAGTTTCCCAGGGGGAGGGGAGGGGAGAGTGTCCCGAGGTGTGGCGTGAGTGTCCCGGGGAGAGGGGAGAGTGTCCCGGGGAGAGGGGAGAGTGTACCGAGGTGTGGCGTGAGTGTCCCGGGGAGAGGTGAGAGTGTCCCGGGGGGAGGGGAGAGTGTCACGGGGGGAGGGGAGAGTGTCATGGGGGGAGGGAGAGTGTCTCGGGGGAGGGGAGAGTGTCTCAGGGGGAGGAGAGAATGTCTCGGGGGAGTGGAGAGTGTCTCGGTGGGAGTGGAGAGTGTCCCGGGGGGAGGGGAGGGGAGAGTGTCCCGAGGTGTGGCGTGAGTGTCCCGGGGAGAGGGGAGAGTGTCCCGGGGGGAGGGGAAAGGAGAGTGTCCCGAGGGGAGTGGAGAGTGTCCCGGGGGGAGGGGAGGGGAGAGTGTCCCGAGGGGAGTGGAGAGTTTCCCAGGGGGAGGGGAGGGGAGAGTGTCCCGAGGTGTGGCGTGAGTGTCCCGGGGAGAGGGGAGAGTGTCCCGGGGAGAGGGGAGAGTGTACCGAGGTGTGGCGTGAGTGTCCCGGGGAGAGGTGAGAGTGTCCCGGGGGGAGGGGAGAGTGTCACGGGGGGAGGGGAGAGTGTCATGGGGGGAGGGAGAGTGTCTCGGGGGAGGGGAGAGTGTCTCAGGGGGAGGAGAGAATGTCTCGGGGGAGTGGAGAGTGTCTCGGTGGGAGTGGAGAGTGTCTTGGGGGGAGGGAGAGTGTCTCGGGGGAGGGGAGAGTGTCTCGGGGGGAGGGGAGTGTGTCACGGGGGGAGGGAGAGTGTCTCGGGGTAGGGGAGTGTGTCTCGGGGTGAGGGGAGAGTGTCCCGGGGGAGGGGAGAGTGTCTCCGCGGGTAGGGGAGTGTGTCCCGAGGAGAGGGGAGGGGAGAGTGTCCCGAGGGGCGGGGAGAGTGTCCCGGGGGGAGGGGAGGGGAGAGTGTCACGGGGGGAGGGGAGAGTGTCCCGGGGGGAGGGGAGGGGAGAGTGTCCCGGGAGGAAGGGAGACTGTCCCGGGGGGAGGGGAGAGTGTCTCCGCGGGTAGGGGAGTGTGTCCCGAGGAGAGGGGAGGGGAGAGTGTCCCGAGGGGAGGGGAGAGTGTCCCGGGGGGAGGGGAGAGTGTCTCCGCGGGTAGGGGAATGTGTCCCGAGGAGAGGGGAGGGGAGAGTGTCCCGAGGGGAGGGGAGAGTGTCCCGGGGGGTGGGGAGGGGAGAGTGTCCCGAGGTGTGGCGTGAGTGTCCCGGGGAGAGGGGAGAGTGTACCGAGGTGTGGCGTGAGTGTCCCGGGGAGAGGGGAGAGTGTCCCGGGGGGAGGGGAGAGTGTCACGGTGGGAGGGGAGAGTGTCCCGGGAGGAGGGGAGACTGTCTCGGGTGGAGGGGAGAGTGTCCCGAGGGGAGGGGAGTGTGTCTCGGGGGGGAGGGGAGAGTGTCCCGAGGAGAGGGGAGGGGAGAGTGTCCCGAGGAGAGGGGTGGGGAGAGTGTCTCCGCGGGTAGGGGAGTGTGTCCCGAGGAGAGGGGAGGGGAGAGTGTCCCGAGGAGAGGGGTGGGGAGAGTGTCTCCGCGGGTAGGGGAGTGTGTCCCGAGGAGAGGGGAGGGGAGAGTGTCCCGAGGGGAGGGGAGAGTGTCCCGGGGGGAGGGGAGGGGAGAGTGTCCCGAGGTGTGGCGTGAGTGTCCCGGGGAGAGGGGAGAGTGTCCCGGGGGGAGGGGAAAGGAGAGTGTCCCGAGGGGAGTGGAGAGTGTCCCGGGGGGAGGGGAGGGGAGAGTGTCCCGAGGGGAGTGGAGAGTTTCCCAGGGGGAGGGGAGGGGAGAGTGTCCCGAGGTGTGGCGTGAGTGTCCCGGGGAGAGGGGAGAGTGTCCCGGGGAGAGGGGAGAGTGTACCGAGGTGTGGCGTGAGTGTCCCGGGGAGAGGTGAGAGTGTCCCGGGGGGAGGGGAGAGTGTCACGGGGGGAGGGGAGAGTGTCATGGGGGGAGGGAGAGTGTCTCGGGGGAGGGGAGAGTGTCTCAGGGGGAGGAGAGAATGTCTCGGGGGAGTGGAGAGTGTCTCGGTGGGAGTGGAGAGTGTCCCGGGGGGAGGGGAGGGGAGAGTGTCCCGAGGTGTGGCGTGAGTGTCCCGGGGAGAGGGGAGAGTGTCCCGGGGGGAGGGGAAAGGAGAGTGTCCCGAGGGGAGTGGAGAGTGTCCCGGGGGGAGGGGAGGGGAGAGTGTCCCGAGGGGAGTGGAGAGTTTCCCAGGGGGAGGGGAGGGGAGAGTGTCCCGAGGTGTGGCGTGAGTGTCCCGGGGAGAGGGGAGAGTGTCCCGGGGAGAGGGGAGAGTGTACCGAGGTGTGGCGTGAGTGTCCCGGGGAGAGGTGAGAGTGTCCCGGGGGGAGGGGAGAGTGTCACGGGGGGAGGGGAGAGTGTCATGGGGGGAGGGAGAGTGTCTCGGGGGAGGGGAGAGTGTCTCAGGGGGAGGAGAGAATGTCTCGGGGGAGTGGAGAGTGTCTCGGTGGGAGTGGAGAGTGTCTTGGGGGGAGGGGAGAGTGTCTCGGTGGGAGGGAAGAGTGTCTCGGGGGGAGGGGAGAGTGTCTCGGGGGGAGGGGAGAGTGTCTCGGGGGAGTGGAGAGTGTCTTGGGGGGAGGGGAGAGTGTCTCGGTGGGAGGGAAGAGTGTCTCGGGGGGAGGGGAGAGTGTCTCGGGAGGAGGGGAGACTGTCTCGGGTGGAGGGGAGAGTGTCCCGAGGGGAGGGGAGTGTGTCTCGGGGGGGAGGGGAGAGTGTCCCGAGGAGAGGGGAGGGGAGAGTGTCCCGAGGAGAGGGGTGGGGAGAGTGTCTCCGCGGGTAGGGGAGTGTGTCCCGAGGAGAGGGGAGGGGAGAGTGTCCCGAGGGGAGGGGAGAGTGTCCCGGGGGGAGGGGAGGGGAGAGTGTCCCGAGGTGTGGCGTGAGTGTCCCGGGGAGAGGGGAGAGTGTCCCGGGGGGAGGGGAAAGGAGAGTGTCCCGAGGTGTGGCGTGAGTGTCCCGGGGAGAGGGGAGAGTGTACCGAGGTGTGGCGTGAGTGTCCCGGGGAGAGGGGAGAGTGTCCCGGGGGGAGGGGAGAGTGTCTCCGCGGGTAGGGGAATGTGTCCCGAGGAGAGGGGAGGGGAGAGTGTCCCGAGGGGAGGGGAGAGTGTCCCGGGGGGAGGGGAGGGGAGAGTGTCCCGAGGTGTGGCGTGAGTGTCCCGGGGAGAGGGGAGAGTGTCCCGGGGGGAGGGGAAAGGAGAGTGTCCCGAGGGGAGTGGAGAGTGTCCCGGGGGGAGGGGAGGGGAGAGTGTCCCGAGGGGAGTGGAGAGTTTCCCAGGGGGAGGGGAGGGGAGAGTGTCCCGAGGTGTGGCGTGAGTGTCCCGGGGAGAGGGGAGAGTGTCCCGGGGAGAGGGGAGAGTGTACCGAGGTGTGGCGTGAGTGTCCCGGGGAGAGGTGAGAGTGTCCCGGGGGGAGGGGAGAGTGTCACGGGGGGAGGGGAGAGTGTCATGGGGGGAGGGAGAGTGTCTCGGGGGAGGGGAGAGTGTCTCAGGGGGAGGAGAGAATGTCTCGGGGGAGTGGAGAGTGTCTCGGTGGGAGTGGAGAGTGTCTTGGGGGGAGGGGAGAGTGTCTCGGTGGGAGGGAAGAGTGTCTCGGGGGGAGGGGAGAGTGTCTCGGGGGGAGGGGAGAGTGTCTCGGGGGAGTGGAGAGTGTCTTGGGGGGAGGGGAGAGTGTCTCGGTGGGAGGGAAGAGTGTCTCGGGGGGAGGGGAGAGTGTCTCGGGGGGAGGGGAGAGTGTCTCGGGGGAGTGGAGAATGTCACGGGGGGAGGGAGAGTGTCTCGGGGGAGGGGAGAGTGTCTCGGGGGGAGGGGAGTGTGTCACGGGGGGAGGGAGAGTGTCTCGGGGTAGGGGAGTGTGTCTCGGGGTGAGGGGAGAGTGTCCCGGGGGAGGGGAGAGTGTCTCCGCGGGTAGGGGAGTGTGTCCCGAGGAGAGGGGAGGGGAGAGTGTCCCGAGGGGCGGGGAGAGTGTCCCGGGGGGAGGGGAGGGGAGAGTGTCACGGGGGGAGGGGAGAGTGTCCCGGGGGGAGGGGAGGGGAGAGTGTCCCGGGAGGAAGGGAGACTGTCCCGGGGGGAGGGGAGAGTGTCTCCGCGGGTAGGGGAGTGTGTCCCGAGGAGAGGGGAGGGGAGAGTGTCCCGAGGGGAGGGGAGAGTGTCCCGGGGGGAGGGGAGAGTGTCTCCGCGGGTAGGGGAATGTGTCCCGAGGAGAGGGGAGGGGAGAGTGTCCCGAGGGGAGGGGAGAGTGTCCCGGGGGGTGGGGAGGGGAGAGTGTCCCGAGGTGTGGCGTGAGTGTCCCGGGGAGAGGGGAGAGTGTACCGAGGTGTGGCGTGAGTGTCCCGGGGAGAGGGGAGAGTGTCCCGGGGGGAGGGGAGAGTGTCACGGTGGGAGGGGAGAGTGTCCCGGGAGGAGGGGAGACTGTCTCGGGTGGAGGGGAGAGTGTCCCGAGGGGAGGGGAGTGTGTCTCGGGGGGGAGGGGAGAGTGTCCCGAGGAGAGGGGAGGGGAGAGTGTCCCGAGGAGAGGGGTGGGGAGAGTGTCTCCGCGGGTAGGGGAGTGTGTCCCGAGGAGAGGGGAGGGGAGAGTGTCCCGAGGGGAGGGGAGAGTGTCCCGGGGGGAGGGGAGGGGAGAGTGTCCCGAGGTGTGGCGTGAGTGTCCCGGGGAGAGGGGAGAGTGTCCCGGGGGGAGGGGAAAGGAGAGTGTCCCGAGGTGTGGCGTGAGTGTCCCGGGGAGAGGGGAGAGTGTACCGAGGTGTGGCGTGAGTGTCCCGGGGAGAGGGGAGAGTGTCCCGGGGGGAGGGGAGAGTGTCTCCGCGGGTAGGGGAATGTGTCCCGAGGAGAGGGGAGGGGAGAGTGTCCCGAGGGGAGGGGAGAGTGTCCCGGGGGGTGGGGAGGGGAGAGTGTCCCGAGGTGTGGCGTGAGTGTCCCGGGGAGAGGGGAGAGTGTACCGAGGTGTGGCGTGAGTGTCCCGGGGAGAGGGGAGAGTGTCCCGGGGGGAGGGGAGAGTGTCACGGTGGGAGGGGAGAGTGTCCCGGGAGGAGGGGAGACTGTCTCGGGTGGAGGGGAGAGTGTCCCGAGGGGAGGGGAGTGTGTCTCGGGGGGGAGGGGAGAGTGTCCCGAGGAGAGGGGAGGGGAGAGTGTCCCGAGGAGAGGGGTGGGGAGAGTGTCTCCGCGGGTAGGGGAGTGTGTCCCGAGGAGAGGGGAGGGGAGAGTGTCCCGAGGGGAGGGGAGAGTGTCCCGGGGGGAGGGGAGGGGAGAGTGTCCCGAGGTGTGGCGTGAGTGTCCCGGGGAGAGGGGAGAGTGTCCCGGGGGGAGGGGAAAGGAGAGTGTCCCGAGGGGAGTGGAGAGTGTCCCGGGGGGAGGGGAGGGGAGAGTGTCCCGAGGGGAGTGGAGAGTTTCCCAGGGGGAGGGGAGGGGAGAGTGTCCCGAGGTGTGGCGTGAGTGTCCCGGGGAGAGGGGAGAGTGTCCCGGGGAGAGGGGAGAGTGTACCGAGGTGTGGCGTGAGTGTCCCGGGGAGAGGTGAGAGTGTCCCGGGGGGAGGGGAGAGTGTCACGGGGGGAGGGGAGAGTGTCATGGGGGGAGGGAGAGTGTCTCGGGGGAGGGGAGAGTGTCTCAGGGGGAGGAGAGAATGTCTCGGGGGAGTGGAGAGTGTCTCGGTGGGAGTGGAGAGTGTCCCGGGGGGAGGGGAGGGGAGAGTGTCCCGAGGTGTGGCGTGAGTGTCCCGGGGAGAGGGGAGAGTGTCCCGGGGGGAGGGGAAAGGAGAGTGTCCCGAGGGGAGTGGAGAGTGTCCCGGGGGGAGGGGAGGGGAGAGTGTCCCGAGGGGAGTGGAGAGTTTCCCAGGGGGAGGGGAGGGGAGAGTGTCCCGAGGTGTGGCGTGAGTGTCCCGGGGAGAGGGGAGAGTGTCCCGGGGAGAGGGGAGAGTGTACCGAGGTGTGGCGTGAGTGTCCCGGGGAGAGGTGAGAGTGTCCCGGGGGGAGGGGAGAGTGTCACGGGGGGAGGGGAGAGTGTCATGGGGGGAGGGAGAGTGTCTCGGGGGAGGGGAGAGTGTCTCAGGGGGAGGAGAGAATGTCTCGGGGGAGTGGAGAGTGTCTCGGTGGGAGTGGAGAGTGTCTTGGGGGGAGGGAGAGTGTCTCGGGGGAGGGGAGAGTGTCTCGGGGGGAGGGGAGTGTGTCACGGGGGGAGGGAGAGTGTCTCGGGGTAGGGGAGTGTGTCTCGGGGTGAGGGGAGAGTGTCCCGGGGGAGGGGAGAGTGTCTCCGCGGGTAGGGGAGTGTGTCCCGAGGAGAGGGGAGGGGAGAGTGTCCCGAGGGGCGGGGAGAGTGTCCCGGGGGGAGGGGAGGGGAGAGTGTCACGGGGGGAGGGGAGAGTGTCCCGGGGGGAGGGGAGGGGAGAGTGTCCCGGGAGGAAGGGAGACTGTCCCGGGGGGAGGGGAGAGTGTCTCCGCGGGTAGGGGAGTGTGTCCCGAGGAGAGGGGAGGGGAGAGTGTCCCGAGGGGAGGGGAGAGTGTCCCGGGGGGAGGGGAGAGTGTCTCCGCGGGTAGGGGAATGTGTCCCGAGGAGAGGGGAGGGGAGAGTGTCCCGAGGGGAGGGGAGAGTGTCCCGGGGGGTGGGGAGGGGAGAGTGTCCCGAGGTGTGGCGTGAGTGTCCCGGGGAGAGGGGAGAGTGTACCGAGGTGTGGCGTGAGTGTCCCGGGGAGAGGGGAGAGTGTCCCGGGGGGAGGGGAGAGTGTCACGGTGGGAGGGGAGAGTGTCCCGGGAGGAGGGGAGACTGTCTCGGGTGGAGGGGAGAGTGTCCCGAGGGGAGGGGAGTGTGTCTCGGGGGGGAGGGGAGAGTGTCCCGAGGAGAGGGGAGGGGAGAGTGTCCCGAGGAGAGGGGTGGGGAGAGTGTCTCCGCGGGTAGGGGAGTGTGTCCCGAGGAGAGGGGAGGGGAGAGTGTCCCGAGGAGAGGGGTGGGGAGAGTGTCTCCGCGGGTAGGGGAGTGTGTCCCGAGGAGAGGGGAGGGGAGAGTGTCCCGAGGGGAGGGGAGAGTGTCCCGGGGGGAGGGGAGGGGAGAGTGTCCCGAGGTGTGGCGTGAGTGTCCCGGGGAGAGGGGAGAGTGTCCCGGGGGGAGGGGAAAGGAGAGTGTCCCGAGGGGAGTGGAGAGTGTCCCGGGGGGAGGGGAGGGGAGAGTGTCCCGAGGGGAGTGGAGAGTTTCCCAGGGGGAGGGGAGGGGAGAGTGTCCCGAGGTGTGGCGTGAGTGTCCCGGGGAGAGGGGAGAGTGTCCCGGGGAGAGGGGAGAGTGTACCGAGGTGTGGCGTGAGTGTCCCGGGGAGAGGTGAGAGTGTCCCGGGGGGAGGGGAGAGTGTCACGGGGGGAGGGGAGAGTGTCATGGGGGGAGGGAGAGTGTCTCGGGGGAGGGGAGAGTGTCTCAGGGGGAGGAGAGAATGTCTCGGGGGAGTGGAGAGTGTCTCGGTGGGAGTGGAGAGTGTCCCGGGGGGAGGGGAGGGGAGAGTGTCCCGAGGTGTGGCGTGAGTGTCCCGGGGAGAGGGGAGAGTGTCCCGGGGGGAGGGGAAAGGAGAGTGTCCCGAGGGGAGTGGAGAGTGTCCCGGGGGGAGGGGAGGGGAGAGTGTCCCGAGGGGAGTGGAGAGTTTCCCAGGGGGAGGGGAGGGGAGAGTGTCCCGAGGTGTGGCGTGAGTGTCCCGGGGAGAGGGGAGAGTGTCCCGGGGAGAGGGGAGAGTGTACCGAGGTGTGGCGTGAGTGTCCCGGGGAGAGGTGAGAGTGTCCCGGGGGGAGGGGAGAGTGTCACGGGGGGAGGGGAGAGTGTCATGGGGGGAGGGAGAGTGTCTCGGGGGAGGGGAGAGTGTCTCAGGGGGAGGAGAGAATGTCTCGGGGGAGTGGAGAGTGTCTCGGTGGGAGTGGAGAGTGTCTTGGGGGGAGGGGAGAGTGTCTCGGTGGGAGGGAAGAGTGTCTCGGGGGGAGGGGAGAGTGTCTCGGGGGGAGGGGAGAGTGTCTCGGGGGAGTGGAGAGTGTCTTGGGGGGAGGGGAGAGTGTCTCGGTGGGAGGGAAGAGTGTCTCGGGGGGAGGGGAGAGTGTCTCGGGAGGAGGGGAGACTGTCTCGGGTGGAGGGGAGAGTGTCCCGAGGGGAGGGGAGTGTGTCTCGGGGGGGAGGGGAGAGTGTCCCGAGGAGAGGGGAGGGGAGAGTGTCCCGAGGAGAGGGGTGGGGAGAGTGTCTCCGCGGGTAGGGGAGTGTGTCCCGAGGAGAGGGGAGGGGAGAGTGTCCCGAGGGGAGGGGAGAGTGTCCCGGGGGGAGGGGAGGGGAGAGTGTCCCGAGGTGTGGCGTGAGTGTCCCGGGGAGAGGGGAGAGTGTCCCGGGGGGAGGGGAAAGGAGAGTGTCCCGAGGTGTGGCGTGAGTGTCCCGGGGAGAGGGGAGAGTGTACCGAGGTGTGGCGTGAGTGTCCCGGGGAGAGGGGAGAGTGTCCCGGGGGGAGGGGAGAGTGTCTCCGCGGGTAGGGGAATGTGTCCCGAGGAGAGGGGAGGGGAGAGTGTCCCGAGGGGAGGGGAGAGTGTCCCGGGGGGAGGGGAGGGGAGAGTGTCCCGAGGTGTGGCGTGAGTGTCCCGGGGAGAGGGGAGAGTGTCCCGGGGGGAGGGGAAAGGAGAGTGTCCCGAGGGGAGTGGAGAGTGTCCCGGGGGGAGGGGAGGGGAGAGTGTCCCGAGGGGAGTGGAGAGTTTCCCAGGGGGAGGGGAGGGGAGAGTGTCCCGAGGTGTGGCGTGAGTGTCCCGGGGAGAGGGGAGAGTGTCCCGGGGAGAGGGGAGAGTGTACCGAGGTGTGGCGTGAGTGTCCCGGGGAGAGGTGAGAGTGTCCCGGGGGGAGGGGAGAGTGTCACGGGGGGAGGGGAGAGTGTCATGGGGGGAGGGAGAGTGTCTCGGGGGAGGGGAGAGTGTCTCAGGGGGAGGAGAGAATGTCTCGGGGGAGTGGAGAGTGTCTCGGTGGGAGTGGAGAGTGTCTTGGGGGGAGGGGAGAGTGTCTCGGTGGGAGGGAAGAGTGTCTCGGGGGGAGGGGAGAGTGTCTCGGGGGGAGGGGAGAGTGTCTCGGGGGAGTGGAGAGTGTCTTGGGGGGAGGGGAGAGTGTCTCGGTGGGAGGGAAGAGTGTCTCGGGGGGAGGGGAGAGTGTCTCGGGGGGAGGGGAGAGTGTCTCGGGGGAGTGGAGAATGTCACGGGGGGAGGGAGAGTGTCTCGGGGGAGGGGAGAGTGTCTCGGGGGGAGGGGAGTGTGTCACGGGGGGAGGGAGAGTGTCTCGGGGTAGGGGAGTGTGTCTCGGGGTGAGGGGAGAGTGTCCCGGGGGAGGGGAGAGTGTCTCCGCGGGTAGGGGAGTGTGTCCCGAGGAGAGGGGAGGGGAGAGTGTCCCGAGGGGCGGGGAGAGTGTCCCGGGGGGAGGGGAGGGGAGAGTGTCACGGGGGGAGGGGAGAGTGTCCCGGGGGGAGGGGAGGGGAGAGTGTCCCGGGAGGAAGGGAGACTGTCCCGGGGGGAGGGGAGAGTGTCTCCGCGGGTAGGGGAGTGTGTCCCGAGGAGAGGGGAGGGGAGAGTGTCCCGAGGGGAGGGGAGAGTGTCCCGGGGGGAGGGGAGAGTGTCTCCGCGGGTAGGGGAATGTGTCCCGAGGAGAGGGGAGGGGAGAGTGTCCCGAGGGGAGGGGAGAGTGTCCCGGGGGGTGGGGAGGGGAGAGTGTCCCGAGGTGTGGCGTGAGTGTCCCGGGGAGAGGGGAGAGTGTACCGAGGTGTGGCGTGAGTGTCCCGGGGAGAGGGGAGAGTGTCCCGGGGGGAGGGGAGAGTGTCACGGTGGGAGGGGAGAGTGTCCCGGGAGGAGGGGAGACTGTCTCGGGTGGAGGGGAGAGTGTCCCGAGGGGAGGGGAGTGTGTCTCGGGGGGGAGGGGAGAGTGTCCCGAGGAGAGGGGAGGGGAGAGTGTCCCGAGGAGAGGGGTGGGGAGAGTGTCTCCGCGGGTAGGGGAGTGTGTCCCGAGGAGAGGGGAGGGGAGAGTGTCCCGAGGGGAGGGGAGAGTGTCCCGGGGGGAGGGGAGGGGAGAGTGTCCCGAGGTGTGGCGTGAGTGTCCCGGGGAGAGGGGAGAGTGTCCCGGGGGGAGGGGAAAGGAGAGTGTCCCGAGGTGTGGCGTGAGTGTCCCGGGGAGAGGGGAGAGTGTCCCGGGGGGAGGGGAGAGTGTCTCCGCGGGTAGGGGAATGTGTCCCGAGGAGAGGGGAGGGGAGAGTGTCCCGAGGGGAGGGGAGAGTGTCCCGGGGGGTGGGGAGGGGAGAGTGTCCCGAGGTGTGGCGTGAGTGTCCCGGGGAGAGGGGAGAGTGTACCGAGGTGTGGCGTGAGTGTCCCGGGGAGAGGGGAGAGTGTCCCGGGGGGAGGGGAGAGTGTCACGGTGGGAGGGGAGAGTGTCCCGGGAGGAGGGGAGACTGTCTCGGGTGGAGGGGAGAGTGTCCCGAGGGGAGGGGAGTGTGTCTCGGGGGGGAGGGGAGAGTGTCCCGAGGAGAGGGGAGGGGAGAGTGTCCCGAGGAGAGGGGTGGGGAGAGTGTCTCCGCGGGTAGGGGAGTGTGTCCCGAGGAGAGGGGAGGGGAGAGTGTCCCGAGGGGAGGGGAGAGTGTCCCGGGGGGAGGGGAGGGGAGAGTGTCCCGAGGTGTGGCGTGAGTGTCCCGGGGAGAGGGGAGAGTGTCCCGGGGGGAGGGGAAAGGAGAGTGTCCCGAGGGGAGTGGAGAGTGTCCCGGGGGGAGGGGAGGGGAGAGTGTCCCGAGGGGAGTGGAGAGTTTCCCAGGGGGAGGGGAGGGGAGAGTGTCCCGAGGTGTGGCGTGAGTGTCCCGGGGAGAGGGGAGAGTGTCCCGGGGAGAGGGGAGAGTGTACCGAGGTGTGGCGTGAGTGTCCCGGGGAGAGGTGAGAGTGTCCCGGGGGGAGGGGAGAGTGTCACGGGGGGAGGGGAGAGTGTCATGGGGGGAGGGAGAGTGTCTCGGGGGAGGGGAGAGTGTCTCAGGGGGAGGAGAGAATGTCTCGGGGGAGTGGAGAGTGTCTCGGTGGGAGTGGAGAGTGTCTTGGGGGGAGGGGAGAGTGTCTCGGTGGGAGGGAAGAGTGTCTCGGGGGGAGGGGAGAGTGTCTCGGGGGGAGGGGAGAGTGTCTCGGGGGAGTGGAGAATGTCACGGGGGGAGGGAGAGTGTCTCGGGGGAGGGGAGAGTGTCTCGGGGGGAGGGGAGTGTGTCACGGGGGGAGGGAGAGTGTCTCGGGGTAGGGGAGTGTGTCTCGGGGTGAGGGGAGAGTGTCCCGGGGGAGGGGAGAGTGTCTCCGCGGGTAGGGGAGTGTGTCCCGAGGAGAGGGGAGGGGAGAGTGTCCCGAGGGGCGGGGAGAGTGTCCCGGGGGGAGGGGAGGGGAGAGTGTCACGGGGGGAGGGGAGAGTGTCCCGGGGGGAGGGGAGGGGAGAGTGTCCCGGGAGGAAGGGAGACTGTCCCGGGGGGAGGGGAGAGTGTCTCCGCGGGTAGGGGAGTGTGTCCCGAGGAGAGGGGAGGGGAGAGTGTCCCGAGGGGAGGGGAGAGTGTCCCGGGGGGAGGGGAGAGTGTCTCCGCGGGTAGGGGAATGTGTCCCGAGGAGAGGGGAGGGGAGAGTGTCCCGAGGGGAGGGGAGAGTGTCCCGGGGGGTGGGGAGGGGAGAGTGTCCCGAGGTGTGGCGTGAGTGTCCCGGGGAGAGGGGAGAGTGTACCGAGGTGTGGCGTGAGTGTCCCGGGGAGAGGGGAGAGTGTCCCGGGGGGAGGGGAGAGTGTCACGGTGGGAGGGGAGAGTGTCCCGGGAGGAGGGGAGACTGTCTCGGGTGGAGGGGAGAGTGTCCCGAGGGGAGGGGAGTGTGTCTCGGGGGGGAGGGGAGAGTGTCCCGAGGAGAGGGGAGGGGAGAGTGTCCCGAGGAGAGGGGTGGGGAGAGTGTCTCCGCGGGTAGGGGAGTGTGTCCCGAGGAGAGGGGAGGGGAGAGTGTCCCGAGGGGAGGGGAGAGTGTCCCGGGGGGAGGGGAGGGGAGAGTGTCCCGAGGTGTGGCGTGAGTGTCCCGGGGAGAGGGGAGAGTGTCCCGGGGGGAGGGGAAAGGAGAGTGTCCCGAGGGGAGTGGAGAGTGTCCCGGGGGGAGGGGAGGGGAGAGTGTCCCGAGGGGAGTGGAGAGTTTCCCAGGGGGAGGGGAGGGGAGAGTGTCCCGAGGTGTGGCGTGAGTGTCCCGGGGAGAGGGGAGAGTGTCCCGGGGAGAGGGGAGAGTGTCCCGGGGAGAGGGGAGAGTGTACCGAGGTGTGGCGTGAGTGTCCCGGGGAGAGGTGAGAGTGTCCCGGGGGGAGGGGAGAGTGTCACGGGGGGAGGGGAGAGTGTCATGGGGGGAGGGAGAGTGTCTCGGGGGAGGGGAGAGTGTCTCAGGGGGAGGAGAGAATGTCTCGGGGGAGTGGAGAGTGTCTCGGTGGGAGTGGAGAGTGTCTTGGGGGGAGGGGAGAGTGTCTCGGTGGGAGGGAAGAGTGTCTCGGGGGGAGGGGAGAGTGTCTCGGGGGGAGGGGAGAGTGTCTCGGGGGAGTGGAGAGTGTCTTGGGGGGAGGGGAGAGTGTCTCGGTGGGAGGGAAGAGTGTCTCGGGGGGAGGGGAGAGTGTCTCGGGGGGAGGGGAGAGTGTCTCGGGGGAGTGGAGAATGTCACGGGGGGAGGGAGAGTGTCTCGGGGGAGGGGAGAGTGTCTCGGGGGGAGGGGAGTGTGTCACGGGGGGAGGGAGAGTGTCTCGGGGTAGGGGAGTGTGTCTCGGGGTGAGGGGAGAGTGTCCCGGGGGAGGGGAGAGTGTCTCCGCGGGTAGGGGAGTGTGTCCCGAGGAGAGGGGAGGGGAGAGTGTCCCGAGGGGCGGGGAGAGTGTCCCGGGGGGAGGGGAGGGGAGAGTGTCACGGGGGGAGGGGAGAGTGTCCCGGGGGGAGGGGAGGGGAGAGTGTCCCGGGAGGAAGGGAGACTGTCCCGGGGGGAGGGGAGAGTGTCTCCGCGGGTAGGGGAGTGTGTCCCGAGGAGAGGGGAGGGGAGAGTGTCCCGAGGGGAGGGGAGAGTGTCCCGGGGGGAGGGGAGAGTGTCTCCGCGGGTAGGGGAATGTGTCCCGAGGAGAGGGGAGGGGAGAGTGTCCCGAGGGGAGGGGAGAGTGTCCCGGGGGGTGGGGAGGGGAGAGTGTCCCGAGGTGTGGCGTGAGTGTCCCGGGGAGAGGGGAGAGTGTACCGAGGTGTGGCGTGAGTGTCCCGGGGAGAGGGGAGAGTGTCCCGGGGGGAGGGGAGAGTGTCACGGTGGGAGGGGAGAGTGTCCCGGGAGGAGGGGAGACTGTCTCGGGTGGAGGGGAGAGTGTCCCGAGGGGAGGGGAGTGTGTCTCGGGGGGGAGGGGAGAGTGTCCCGAGGAGAGGGGAGGGGAGAGTGTCCCGAGGAGAGGGGTGGGGAGAGTGTCTCCGCGGGTAGGGGAGTGTGTCCCGAGGAGAGGGGAGGGGAGAGTGTCCCGAGGGGAGGGGAGAGTGTCCCGGGGGGAGGGGAGGGGAGAGTGTCCCGAGGTGTGGCGTGAGTGTCCCGGGGAGAGGGGAGAGTGTCCCGGGGGGAGGGGAAAGGAGAGTGTCCCGAGGGGAGTGGAGAGTGTCCCGGGGGGAGGGGAGGGGAGAGTGTCCCGAGGGGAGTGGAGAGTTTCCCAGGGGGAGGGGAGGGGAGAGTGTCCCGAGGTGTGGCGTGAGTGTCCCGGGGAGAGGGGAGAGTGTCCCGGGGAGAGGGGAGAGTGTACCGAGGTGTGGCGTGAGTGTCCCGGGGAGAGGTGAGAGTGTCCCGGGGGGAGGGGAGAGTGTCACGGGGGGAGGGGAGAGTGTCATGGGGGGAGGGAGAGTGTCTCGGGGGAGGGGAGAGTGTCTCAGGGGGAGGAGAGAATGTCTCGGGGGAGTGGAGAGTGTCTCGGTGGGAGTGGAGAGTGTCTTGGGGGGAGGGGAGAGTGTCTCGGTGGGAGGGAAGAGTGTCTCGGGGGGAGGGGAGAGTGTCTCGGGGGGAGGGGAGAGTGTCTCGGGGGAGTGGAGAATGTCACGGGGGGAGGGAGAGTGTCTCGGGGGAGGGGAGAGTGTCTCGGGGGGAGGGGAGTGTGTCACGGGGGGAGGGAGAGTGTCTCGGGGTAGGGGAGTGTGTCTCGGGGTGAGGGGAGAGTGTCCCGGGGGAGGGGAGAGTGTCTCCGCGGGTAGGGGAGTGTGTCCCGAGGAGAGGGGAGGGGAGAGTGTCCCGAGGGGCGGGGAGAGTGTCCCGGGGGGAGGGGAGGGGAGAGTGTCACGGGGGGAGGGGAGAGTGTCCCGGGGGGAGGGGAGGGGAGAGTGTCCCGGGAGGAAGGGAGACTGTCCCGGGGGGAGGGGAGAGTGTCTCCGCGGGTAGGGGAGTGTGTCCCGAGGAGAGGGGAGGGGAGAGTGTCCCGAGGGGAGGGGAGAGTGTCCCGGGGGGAGGGGAGAGTGTCTCCGCGGGTAGGGGAATGTGTCCCGAGGAGAGGGGAGGGGAGAGTGTCCCGAGGGGAGGGGAGAGTGTCCCGGGGGGTGGGGAGGGGAGAGTGTCCCGAGGTGTGGCGTGAGTGTCCCGGGGAGAGGGGAGAGTGTACCGAGGTGTGGCGTGAGTGTCCCGGGGAGAGGGGAGAGTGTCCCGGGGGGAGGGGAGAGTGTCACGGTGGGAGGGGAGAGTGTCCCGGGAGGAGGGGAGACTGTCTCGGGTGGAGGGGAGAGTGTCCCGAGGGGAGGGGAGTGTGTCTCGGGGGGGAGGGGAGAGTGTCCCGAGGAGAGGGGAGGGGAGAGTGTCCCGAGGAGAGGGGTGGGGAGAGTGTCTCCGCGGGTAGGGGAGTGTGTCCCGAGGAGAGGGGAGGGGAGAGTGTCCCGAGGGGAGGGGAGAGTGTCCCGGGGGGAGGGGAGGGGAGAGTGTCCCGAGGTGTGGCGTGAGTGTCCCGGGGAGAGGGGAGAGTGTCCCGGGGGGAGGGGAAAGGAGAGTGTCCCGAGGGGAGTGGAGAGTGTCACGGTGGGAGGGGAGAGTGTCCCGGGAGGAGGGGAGACTGTCTCGGGTGGAGGGGAGAGTGTCCCGAGGGGAGGGGAGTGTGTCTCGGGGGGGAGGGGAGAGTGTCCCGAGGAGAGGGGAGGGGAGAGTGTCCCGAGGAGAGGGGTGGGGAGAGTGTCTCCGCGGGTAGGGGAGTGTGTCCCGAGGAGAGGGGAGGGGAGAGTGTCCCGAGGAGAGGGGTGGGGAGAGTGTCTCCGCGGGTAGGGGAGTGTGTCCCGAGGAGAGGGGAGGGGAGAGTGTCCCGAGGGGAGGGGAGAGTGTCCCGGGGGGAGGGGAGGGGAGAGTGTCCCGAGGTGTGGCGTGAGTGTCCCGGGGAGAGGGGAGAGTGTCCCGGGGGGAGGGGAAAGGAGAGTGTCCCGAGGGGAGTGGAGAGTGTCCCGGGGGGAGGGGAGGGGAGAGTGTCCCGAGGGGAGTGGAGAGTTTCCCAGGGGGAGGGGAGGGGAGAGTGTCCCGAGGTGTGGCGTGAGTGTCCCGGGGAGAGGGGAGAGTGTCCCGGGGAGAGGGGAGAGTGTACCGAGGTGTGGCGTGAGTGTCCCGGGGAGAGGTGAGAGTGTCCCGGGGGGAGGGGAGAGTGTCACGGGGGGAGGGGAGAGTGTCATGGGGGGAGGGAGAGTGTCTCGGGGGAGGGGAGAGTGTCTCAGGGGGAGGAGAGAATGTCTCGGGGGAGTGGAGAGTGTCTCGGTGGGAGTGGAGAGTGTCCCGGGGGGAGGGGAGGGGAGAGTGTCCCGAGGTGTGGCGTGAGTGTCCCGGGGAGAGGGGAGAGTGTCCCGGGGGGAGGGGAAAGGAGAGTGTCCCGAGGGGAGTGGAGAGTGTCCCGGGGGGAGGGGAGGGGAGAGTGTCCCGAGGGGAGTGGAGAGTTTCCCAGGGGGAGGGGAGGGGAGAGTGTCCCGAGGTGTGGCGTGAGTGTCCCGGGGAGAGGGGAGAGTGTCCCGGGGAGAGGGGAGAGTGTACCGAGGTGTGGCGTGAGTGTCCCGGGGAGAGGGGAGAGTGTCCCGGGGAGAGGGGAGAGTGTACCGAGGTGTGGCGTGAGTGTCCCGGGGAGAGGTGAGAGTGTCCCGGGGGGAGGGGAGAGTGTCACGGGGGGAGGGGAGAGTGTCATGGGGGGAGGGAGAGTGTCTCGGGGGAGGGGAGAGTGTCTCAGGGGAGTGTGTCCCGAGGAGAGGGGAGGGGAGAGTGTCCCGAGGGGAGGGGAGAGTGTCCCGGGGGGAGGGGAGGGGAGAGTGTCCCGAGGTGTGGCGTGAGTGTCCCGGGGAGAGGGGAGAGTGTCCCGGGGGGAGGGGAAAGGAGAGTGTCCCGAGGGGAGTGGAGAGTGTCCCGGGGGGAGGGGAGGGGAGAGTGTCCCGAGGGGAGTGGAGAGTTTCCCAGGGGGAGGGGAGGGGAGAGTGTCCCGAGGTGTGGCGTGAGTGTCCCGGGGAGAGGGGAGAGTGTCCCGGGGAGAGGGGAGAGTGTACCGAGGTGTGGCGTGAGTGTCCCGGGGAGAGGTGAGAGTGTCCCGGGGGGAGGGGAGAGTGTCACGGGGGGAGGGGAGAGTGTCATGGGGGGAGGGAGAGTGTCTCGGGGGAGGGGAGAGTGTCTCAGGGGGAGGAGAGAATGTCTCGGGGGAGTGGAGAGTGTCTCGGTGGGAGTGGAGAGTGTCTTGGGGGGAGGGGAGAGTGTCTCGGTGGGAGGGAAGAGTGTCTCGGGGGGAGGGGAGAGTGTCTCGGGGGGAGGGGAGAGTGTCTCGGGGGAGTGGAGAATGTCACGGGGGGAGGGAGAGTGTCTCGGGGGAGGGGAGAGTGTCTCGGGGGGAGGGGAGTGTGTCACGGGGGGAGGGAGAGTGTCTCGGGGTAGGGGAGTGTGTCTCGGGGTGAGGGGAGAGTGTCCCGGGGGAGGGGAGAGTGTCTCCGCGGGTAGGGGAGTGTGTCCCGAGGAGAGGGGAGGGGAGAGTGTCCCGAGGGGCGGGGAGAGTGTCCCGGGGGGAGGGGAGGGGAGAGTGTCACGGGGGGAGGGGAGAGTGTCCCGGGGGGAGGGGAGGGGAGAGTGTCCCGGGAGGAAGGGAGACTGTCCCGGGGGGAGGGGAGAGTGTCTCCGCGGGTAGGGGAGTGTGTCCCGAGGAGAGGGGAGGGGAGAGTGTCCCGAGGGGAGGGGAGAGTGTCCCGGGGGGAGGGGAGAGTGTCTCCGCGGGTAGGGGAATGTGTCCCGAGGAGAGGGGAGGGGAGAGTGTCCCGAGGGGAGGGGAGAGTGTCCCGGGGGGTGGGGAGGGGAGAGTGTCCCGAGGTGTGGCGTGAGTGTCCCGGGGAGAGGGGAGAGTGTACCGAGGTGTGGCGTGAGTGTCCCGGGGAGAGGGGAGAGTGTCCCGGGGGGAGGGGAGAGTGTCACGGTGGGAGGGGAGAGTGTCCCGGGAGGAGGGGAGACTGTCTCGGGTGGAGGGGAGAGTGTCCCGAGGGGAGGGGAGTGTGTCTCGGGGGGGAGGGGAGAGTGTCCCGAGGAGAGGGGAGGGGAGAGTGTCCCGAGGAGAGGGGTGGGGAGAGTGTCTCCGCGGGTAGGGGAGTGTGTCCCGAGGAGAGGGGAGGGGAGAGTGTCCCGAGGGGAGGGGAGAGTGTCCCGGGGGGAGGGGAGGGGAGAGTGTCCCGAGGTGTGGCGTGAGTGTCCCGGGGAGAGGGGAGAGTGTCCCGGGGGGAGGGGAAAGGAGAGTGTCCCGAGGGGAGTGGAGAGTGTCCCGGGGGGAGGGGAGGGGAGAGTGTCCCGAGGGGAGTGGAGAGTTTCCCAGGGGGAGGGGAGGGGAGAGTGTCCCGAGGTGTGGCGTGAGTGTCCCGGGGAGAGGGGAGAGTGTCCCGGGGAGAGGGGAGAGTGTACCGAGGTGTGGCGTGAGTGTCCCGGGGAGAGGTGAGAGTGTCCCGGGGGGAGGGGAGAGTGTCACGGGGGGAGGGGAGAGTGTCATGGGGGGAGGGAGAGTGTCTCGGGGGAGGGGAGAGTGTCTCAGGGGGAGGAGAGAATGTCTCGGGGGAGTGGAGAGTGTCTCGGTGGGAGTGGAGAGTGTCTTGGGGGGAGGGGAGAGTGTCTCGGTGGGAGGGAAGAGTGTCTCGGGGGGAGGGGAGAGTGTCTCGGGGGGAGGGGAGAGTGTCTCGGGGGAGTGGAGAATGTCACGGGGGGAGGGAGAGTGTCTCGGGGGAGGGGAGAGTGTCTCGGGGGGAGGGGAGTGTGTCACGGGGGGAGGGAGAGTGTCTCGGGGTAGGGGAGTGTGTCTCGGGGTGAGGGGAGAGTGTCCCGGGGGAGGGGAGAGTGTCTCCGCGGGTAGGGGAGTGTGTCCCGAGGAGAGGGGAGGGGAGAGTGTCCCGAGGGGAGGGGAGAGTGTCCCGGGGGGAGGGGAGGGGAGAGTGTCCCGAGGGGAGTGGAGAGTTTCCCGGGGGGAGGGGAGGGGAGAGTGTCCCGGGAGGAAGGGAGACTGTCCCGGGGGGAGGGGAGGGGAGAGTGTCCCGAGGTGTGGCGTGAGTGTCCCGGGGAGAGGGGAGAGTGTCCCGGGGGGAGGGGAAAGGAGAGTGTCCCGAGGGGAGTGGAGAGTGTCCCGGGGGGAGGGGAGGGGAGAGTGTCCCGAGGGGAGTGGAGAGTTTCCCAGGGGGAGGGGAGGGGAGAGTGTCCCGAGGTGTGGCGTGAGTGTCCCGGGGAGAGGGGAGAGTGTCCCGGGGAGAGGGGAGAGTGTACCGAGGTGTGGCGTGAGTGTCCCGGGGAGAGGTGAGAGTGTCCCGGGGGGAGGGGAGAGTGTCACGGGGGGAGGGGAGAGTGTCATGGGGGGAGGGAGAGTGTCTCGGGGGAGGGGAGAGTGTCTCAGGGGGAGGAGAGAATGTCTCGGGGGAGTGGAGAGTGTCTCGGTGGGAGTGGAGAGTGTCCCGGGGGGAGGGGAGGGGAGAGTGTCCCGAGGTGTGGCGTGAGTGTCCCGGGGAGAGGGGAGAGTGTCCCGGGGGGAGGGGAAAGGAGAGTGTCCCGAGGGGAGTGGAGAGTGTCCCGGGGGGAGGGGAGGGGAGAGTGTCCCGAGGGGAGTGGAGAGTTTCCCAGGGGGAGGGGAGGGGAGAGTGTCCCGAGGTGTGGCGTGAGTGTCCCGGGGAGAGGGGAGAGTGTCCCGGGGAGAGGGGAGAGTGTACCGAGGTGTGGCGTGAGTGTCCCGGGGAGAGGTGAGAGTGTCCCGGGGGGAGGGGAGAGTGTCACGGGGGGAGGGGAGAGTGTCATGGGGGGAGGGAGAGTGTCTCGGGGGAGGGGAGAGTGTCTCAGGGGGAGGAGAGAATGTCTCGGGGGAGTGGAGAGTGTCTCGGTGGGAGTGGAGAGTGTCCCGGGGGGAGGGGAGGGGAGAGTGTCCCGAGGTGTGGCGTGAGTGTCCCGGGGAGAGGGGAGAGTGTCCCGGGGGGAGGGGAAAGGAGAGTGTCCCGAGGGGAGTGGAGAGTGTCCCGGGGGGAGGGGAGGGGAGAGTGTCCCGAGGGGAGTGGAGAGTTTCCCAGGGGGAGGGGAGGGGAGAGTGTCCCGAGGTGTGGCGTGAGTGTCCCGGGGAGAGGGGAGAGTGTCCCGGGGAGAGGGGAGAGTGTACCGAGGTGTGGCGTGAGTGTCCCGGGGAGAGGTGAGAGTGTCCCGGGGGGAGGGGAGAGTGTCACGGGGGGAGGGGAGAGTGTCATGGGGGGAGGGAGAGTGTCTCGGGGGAGGGGAGAGTGTCTCAGGGGGAGGAGAGAATGTCTCGGGGGAGTGGAGAGTGTCTCGGTGGGAGTGGAGAGTGTCTTGGGGGGAGGGGAGAGTGTCTCGGTGGGAGGGAAGAGTGTCTCGGGGGGAGGGGAGAGTGTCTCGGGGGGAGGGGAGAGTGTCTCGGGGGAGTGGAGAGTGTCTTGGGGGGAGGGGAGAGTGTCTCGGTGGGAGGGAAGAGTGTCTCGGGGGGAGGGGAGAGTGTCTCGGGGGGAGGGGAGAGTGTCTCGGGGGAGTGGAGAATGTCACGGGGGGAGGGAGAGTGTCTCGGGGGAGGGGAGAGTGTCTCGGGGGGAGGGGAGTGTGTCACGGGGGGAGGGAGAGTGTCTCGGGGTAGGGGAGTGTGTCTCGGGGTGAGGGGAGAGTGTCCCGGGGAGAGGGGAGAGTGTCCCGGGGGGAGGGGAGAGTGTCTCCGCGGGTAGGGGAATGTGTCCCGAGGAGAGGGGAGGGGAGAGTGTCCCGAGGGGAGGGGAGAGTGTCCCGGGGGGTGGGGAGGGGAGAGTGTCCCGAGGTGTGGCGTGAGTGTCCCGGGGAGAGGGGAGAGTGTACCGAGGTGTGGCGTGAGTGTCCCGGGGAGAGGGGAGAGTGTCCCGGGGGGAGGGGAGAGTGTCACGGTGGGAGGGGAGAGTGTCCCGGGAGGAGGGGAGACTGTCTCGGGTGGAGGGGAGAGTGTCCCGAGGGGAGGGGAGTGTGTCTCGGGGGGGAGGGGAGAGTGTCCCGAGGAGAGGGGAGGGGAGAGTGTCCCGAGGAGAGGGGTGGGGAGAGTGTCTCCGCGGGTAGGGGAGTGTGTCCCGAGGAGAGGGGAGGGGAGAGTGTCCCGAGGAGAGGGGTGGGGAGAGTGTCTCCGCGGGTAGGGGAGTGTGTCCCGAGGAGAGGGGAGGGGAGAGTGTCCCGAGGGGAGGGGAGAGTGTCCCGGGGGGAGGGGAGGGGAGAGTGTCCCGAGGTGTGGCGTGAGTGTCCCGGGGAGAGGGGAGAGTGTCCCGGGGGGAGGGGAAAGGAGAGTGTCCCGAGGGGAGTGGAGAGTGTCCCGGGGGGAGGGGAGGGGAGAGTGTCCCGAGGGGAGTGGAGAGTTTCCCAGGGGGAGGGGAGGGGAGAGTGTCCCGAGGTGTGGCGTGAGTGTCCCGGGGAGAGGGGAGAGTGTCCCGGGGAGAGGGGAGAGTGTACCGAGGTGTGGCGTGAGTGTCCCGGGGAGAGGTGAGAGTGTCCCGGGGGGAGGGGAGAGTGTCACGGGGGGAGGGGAGAGTGTCATGGGGGGAGGGAGAGTGTCTCGGGGGAGGGGAGAGTGTCTCAGGGGGAGGAGAGAATGTCTCGGGGGAGTGGAGAGTGTCTCGGTGGGAGTGGAGAGTGTCCCGGGGGGAGGGGAGGGGAGAGTGTCCCGAGGTGTGGCGTGAGTGTCCCGGGGAGAGGGGAGAGTGTCCCGGGGGGAGGGGAAAGGAGAGTGTCCCGAGGGGAGTGGAGAGTGTCCCGGGGGGAGGGGAGGGGAGAGTGTCCCGAGGGGAGTGGAGAGTTTCCCAGGGGGAGGGGAGGGGAGAGTGTCCCGAGGTGTGGCGTGAGTGTCCCGGGGAGAGGGGAGAGTGTCCCGGGGAGAGGGGAGAGTGTACCGAGGTGTGGCGTGAGTGTCCCGGGGAGAGGGGAGAGTGTCCCGGGGAGAGGGGAGAGTGTACCGAGGTGTGGCGTGAGTGTCCCGGGGAGAGGTGAGAGTGTCCCGGGGGGAGGGGAGAGTGTCACGGGGGGAGGGGAGAGTGTCATGGGGGGAGGGAGAGTGTCTCGGGGGAGGGGAGAGTGTCTCAGGGGGAGGAGAGAATGTCTCGGGGGAGTGGAGAGTGTCTCGGTGGGAGTGGAGAGTGTCCCGGGGGGAGGGGAGGGGAGAGTGTCCCGAGGTGTGGCGTGAGTGTCCCGGGGAGAGGGGAGAGTGTCCCGGGGGGAGGGGAAAGGAGAGTGTCCCGAGGGGAGTGGAGAGTGTCCCGGGGGGAGGGGAGGGGAGAGTGTCCCGAGGGGAGTGGAGAGTTTCCCAGGGGGAGGGGAGGGGAGAGTGTCCCGAGGTGTGGCGTGAGTGTCCCGGGGAGAGGGGAGAGTGTCCCGGGGAGAGGGGAGAGTGTACCGAGGTGTGGCGTGAGTGTCCCGGGGAGAGGTGAGAGTGTCCCGGGGGGAGGGGAGAGTGTCACGGGGGGAGGGGAGAGTGTCATGGGGGGAGGGAGAGTGTCTCGGGGGAGGGGAGAGTGTCTCAGGGGGAGGAGAGAATGTCTCGGGGGAGTGGAGAGTGTCTCGGTGGGAGTGGAGAGTGTCTTGGGGGGAGGGGAGAGTGTCTCGGTGGGAGGGAAGAGTGTCTCGGGGGGAGGGGAGAGTGTCTCGGGGGGAGGGGAGAGTGTCTCGGGGGAGTGGAGAATGTCACGGGGGGAGGGAGAGTGTCTCGGGGGAGGGGAGAGTGTCTCGGGGGGAGGGGAGTGTGTCACGGGGGGAGGGAGAGTGTCTCGGGGTAGGGGAGTGTGTCTCGGGGTGAGGGGAGAGTGTCCCGGGGGAGGGGAGAGTGTCTCCGCGGGTAGGGGAGTGTGTCCCGAGGAGAGGGGAGGGGAGAGTGTCCCGAGGGGCGGGGAGAGTGTCCCGGGGGGAGGGGAGGGGAGAGTGTCACGGGGGGAGGGGAGAGTGTCCCGGGGGGAGGGGAGGGGAGAGTGTCCCGGGAGGAAGGGAGACTGTCCCGGGGGGAGGGGAGAGTGTCTCCGCGGGTAGGGGAGTGTGTCCCGAGGAGAGGGGAGGGGAGAGTGTCCCGAGGGGAGGGGAGAGTGTCCCGGGGGGAGGGGAGAGTGTCTCCGCGGGTAGGGGAATGTGTCCCGAGGAGAGGGGAGGGGAGAGTGTCCCGAGGGGAGGGGAGAGTGTCCCGGGGGGTGGGGAGGGGAGAGTGTCCCGAGGTGTGGCGTGAGTGTCCCGGGGAGAGGGGAGAGTGTACCGAGGTGTGGCGTGAGTGTCCCGGGGAGAGGGGAGAGTGTCCCGGGGGGAGGGGAGAGTGTCACGGTGGGAGGGGAGAGTGTCCCGGGAGGAGGGGAGACTGTCTCGGGTGGAGGGGAGAGTGTCCCGAGGGGAGGGGAGTGTGTCTCGGGGGGGAGGGGAGAGTGTCCCGAGGAGAGGGGAGGGGAGAGTGTCCCGAGGAGAGGGGTGGGGAGAGTGTCTCCGCGGGTAGGGGAGTGTGTCCCGAGGAGAGGGGAGGGGAGAGTGTCCCGAGGGGAGGGGAGAGTGTCCCGGGGGGAGGGGAGGGGAGAGTGTCCCGAGGTGTGGCGTGAGTGTCCCGGGGAGAGGGGAGAGTGTCCCGGGGGGAGGGGAAAGGAGAGTGTCCCGAGGGGAGTGGAGAGTGTCCCGGGGGGAGGGGAGGGGAGAGTGTCCCGAGGGGAGTGGAGAGTTTCCCAGGGGGAGGGGAGGGGAGAGTGTCCCGAGGTGTGGCGTGAGTGTCCCGGGGAGAGGGGAGAGTGTCCCGGGGAGAGGGGAGAGTGTACCGAGGTGTGGCGTGAGTGTCCCGGGGAGAGGTGAGAGTGTCCCGGGGGGAGGGGAGAGTGTCACGGGGGGAGGGGAGAGTGTCATGGGGGGAGGGAGAGTGTCTCGGGGGAGGGGAGAGTGTCTCAGGGGGAGGAGAGAATGTCTCGGGGGAGTGGAGAGTGTCTCGGTGGGAGTGGAGAGTGTCTTGGGGGGAGGGGAGAGTGTCTCGGTGGGAGGGAAGAGTGTCTCGGGGGGAGGGGAGAGTGTCTCGGGGGGAGGGGAGAGTGTCTCGGGGGAGTGGAGAATGTCACGGGGGGAGGGAGAGTGTCTCGGGGGAGGGGAGAGTGTCTCGGGGGGAGGGGAGTGTGTCACGGGGGGAGGGAGAGTGTCTCGGGGTAGGGGAGTGTGTCTCGGGGTGAGGGGAGAGTGTCCCGGGGGAGGGGAGAGTGTCTCCGCGGGTAGGGGAGTGTGTCCCGAGGAGAGGGGAGGGGAGAGTGTCCCGAGGGGCGGGGAGAGTGTCCCGGGGGGAGGGGAGGGGAGAGTGTCACGGGGGGAGGGGAGAGTGTCCCGGGGGGAGGGGAGGGGAGAGTGTCCCGGGAGGAAGGGAGACTGTCCCGGGGGGAGGGGAGAGTGTCTCCGCGGGTAGGGGAGTGTGTCCCGAGGAGAGGGGAGGGGAGAGTGTCCCGAGGGGAGGGGAGAGTGTCCCGGGGGGAGGGGAGAGTGTCTCCGCGGGTAGGGGAATGTGTCCCGAGGAGAGGGGAGGGGAGAGTGTCCCGAGGGGAGGGGAGAGTGTCCCGGGGGGTGGGGAGGGGAGAGTGTCCCGAGGTGTGGCGTGAGTGTCCCGGGGAGAGGGGAGAGTGTACCGAGGTGTGGCGTGAGTGTCCCGGGGAGAGGGGAGAGTGTCCCGGGGGGAGGGGAGAGTGTCACGGTGGGAGGGGAGAGTGTCCCGGGAGGAGGGGAGACTGTCTCGGGTGGAGGGGAGAGTGTCCCGAGGGGAGGGGAGTGTGTCTCGGGGGGGAGGGGAGAGTGTCCCGAGGAGAGGGGAGGGGAGAGTGTCCCGAGGAGAGGGGTGGGGAGAGTGTCTCCGCGGGTAGGGGAGTGTGTCCCGAGGAGAGGGGAGGGGAGAGTGTCCCGAGGGGAGGGGAGAGTGTCCCGGGGGGAGGGGAGGGGAGAGTGTCCCGAGGTGTGGCGTGAGTGTCCCGGGGAGAGGGGAGAGTGTCCCGGGGGGAGGGGAAAGGAGAGTGTCCCGAGGGGAGTGGAGAGTGTCCCGGGGGGAGGGGAGGGGAGAGTGTCCCGAGGGGAGTGGAGAGTTTCCCAGGGGGAGGGGAGGGGAGAGTGTCCCGAGGTGTGGCGTGAGTGTCCCGGGGAGAGGGGAGAGTGTCCCGGGGAGAGGGGAGAGTGTACCGAGGTGTGGCGTGAGTGTCCCGGGGAGAGGTGAGAGTGTCCCGGGGGGAGGGGAGAGTGTCACGGGGGGAGGGGAGAGTGTCATGGGGGGAGGGAGAGTGTCTCGGGGGAGGGGAGAGTGTCTCAGGGGGAGGAGAGAATGTCTCGGGGGAGTGGAGAGTGTCTCGGTGGGAGTGGAGAGTGTCTTGGGGGGAGGGGAGAGTGTCTCGGTGGGAGGGAAGAGTGTCTCGGGGGGAGGGGAGAGTGTCTCGGGGGGAGGGGAGAGTGTCTCGGGGGAGTGGAGAATGTCACGGGGGGAGGGAGAGTGTCTCGGGGGAGGGGAGAGTGTCTCGGGGGGAGGGGAGTGTGTCACGGGGGGAGGGAGAGTGTCTCGGGGTAGGGGAGTGTGTCTCGGGGTGAGGGGAGAGTGTCCCGGGGGAGGGGAGAGTGTCTCCGCGGGTAGGGGAGTGTGTCCCGAGGAGAGGGGAGGGGAGAGTGTCCCGAGGGGAGGGGAGAGTGTCCCGGGGGGAGGGGAGGGGAGAGTGTCCCGAGGGGAGTGGAGAGTTTCCCGGGGGGAGGGGAGGGGAGAGTGTCCCGGGAGGAAGGGAGACTGTCCCGGGGGGAGGGGAGGGGAGAGTGTCCCGAGGTGTGGCGTGAGTGTCCCGGGGAGAGGGGAGAGTGTCCCGGGGGGAGGGGAAAGGAGAGTGTCCCGAGGGGAGTGGAGAGTGTCCCGGGGGGAGGGGAGGGGAGAGTGTCCCGAGGGGAGTGGAGAGTTTCCCAGGGGGAGGGGAGGGGAGAGTGTCCCGAGGTGTGGCGTGAGTGTCCCGGGGAGAGGGGAGAGTGTCCCGGGGAGAGGGGAGAGTGTACCGAGGTGTGGCGTGAGTGTCCCGGGGAGAGGTGAGAGTGTCCCGGGGGGAGGGGAGAGTGTCACGGGGGGAGGGGAGAGTGTCATGGGGGGAGGGAGAGTGTCTCGGGGGAGGGGAGAGTGTCTCAGGGGGAGGAGAGAATGTCTCGGGGGAGTGGAGAGTGTCTCGGTGGGAGTGGAGAGTGTCCCGGGGGGAGGGGAGGGGAGAGTGTCCCGAGGTGTGGCGTGAGTGTCCCGGGGAGAGGGGAGAGTGTCCCGGGGGGAGGGGAAAGGAGAGTGTCCCGAGGGGAGTGGAGAGTGTCCCGGGGGGAGGGGAGGGGAGAGTGTCCCGAGGGGAGTGGAGAGTTTCCCAGGGGGAGGGGAGGGGAGAGTGTCCCGAGGTGTGGCGTGAGTGTCCCGGGGAGAGGGGAGAGTGTCCCGGGGAGAGGGGAGAGTGTACCGAGGTGTGGCGTGAGTGTCCCGGGGAGAGGTGAGAGTGTCCCGGGGGGAGGGGAGAGTGTCACGGGGGGAGGGGAGAGTGTCATGGGGGGAGGGAGAGTGTCTCGGGGGAGGGGAGAGTGTCTCAGGGGGAGGAGAGAATGTCTCGGGGGAGTGGAGAGTGTCTCGGTGGGAGTGGAGAGTGTCTTGGGGGGAGGGGAGAGTGTCTCGGTGGGAGGGAAGAGTGTCTCGGGGGGAGGGGAGAGTGTCTCGGGGGGAGGGGAGAGTGTCTCGGGGGAGTGGAGAGTGTCTTGGGGGGAGGGGAGAGTGTCTCGGTGGGAGGGAAGAGTGTCTCGGGGGGAGGGGAGAGTGTCTCGGGGGGAGGGGAGAGTGTCTTGGGGGGAGGGGAGAGTGTCTCGGTGGGAGGGAAGAGTGTCTCGGGGGGAGGGGAGAGTGTCTCGGGGGGAGGGGAGTGTGTCACGGGGGGAGGGAGAGTGTCTCGGGGTAGGGGAGTGTGTCTCGGGGTGAGGGGAGAGTGTCCCGGGGAGAGGGGAGAGTGTCCCGGGGGGAGGGGAGAGTGTCTCCGCGGGTAGGGGAATGTGTCCCGAGGAGAGGGGAGGGGAGAGTGTCCCGAGGGGAGGGGAGAGTGTCCCGGGGGGTGGGGAGGGGAGAGTGTCCCGAGGTGTGGCGTGAGTGTCCCGGGGAGAGGGGAGAGTGTACCGAGGTGTGGCGTGAGTGTCCCGGGGAGAGGGGAGAGTGTCCCGGGGGGAGGGGAGAGTGTCACGGTGGGAGGGGAGAGTGTCCCGGGAGGAGGGGAGACTGTCTCGGGTGGAGGGGAGAGTGTCCCGAGGGGAGGGGAGTGTGTCTCGGGGGGGAGGGGAGAGTGTCCCGAGGAGAGGGGAGGGGAGAGTGTCCCGAGGAGAGGGGTGGGGAGAGTGTCTCCGCGGGTAGGGGAGTGTGTCCCGAGGAGAGGGGAGGGGAGAGTGTCCCGAGGAGAGGGGTGGGGAGAGTGTCTCCGCGGGTAGGGGAGTGTGTCCCGAGGAGAGGGGAGGGGAGAGTGTCCCGAGGGGAGGGGAGAGTGTCCCGGGGGGAGGGGAGGGGAGAGTGTCCCGAGGTGTGGCGTGAGTGTCCCGGGGAGAGGGGAGAGTGTCCCGGGGGGAGGGGAAAGGAGAGTGTCCCGAGGGGAGTGGAGAGTGTCCCGGGGGGAGGGGAGGGGAGAGTGTCCCGAGGGGAGTGGAGAGTTTCCCAGGGGGAGGGGAGGGGAGAGTGTCCCGAGGTGTGGCGTGAGTGTCCCGGGGAGAGGGGAGAGTGTCCCGGGGAGAGGGGAGAGTGTACCGAGGTGTGGCGTGAGTGTCCCGGGGAGAGGTGAGAGTGTCCCGGGGGGAGGGGAGAGTGTCACGGGGGGAGGGGAGAGTGTCATGGGGGGAGGGAGAGTGTCTCGGGGGAGGGGAGAGTGTCTCAGGGGGAGGAGAGAATGTCTCGGGGGAGTGGAGAGTGTCTCGGTGGGAGTGGAGAGTGTCCCGGGGGGAGGGGACGGGAGAGTGTCCCGAGGTGTGGCGTGAGTGTCCCGGGGAGAGGGGAGAGTGTCCCGGGGGGAGGGGAAAGGAGAGTGTCCCGAGGGGAGTGGAGAGTGTCCCGGGGGGAGGGGAGGGGAGAGTGTCCCGAGGGGAGTGGAGAGTTTCCCAGGGGGAGGGGAGGGGAGAGTGTCCCGAGGTGTGGCGTGAGTGTCCCGGGGAGAGGGGAGAGTGTCCCGGGGAGAGGGGAGAGTGTACCGAGGTGTGGCGTGAGTGTCCCGGGGAGAGGGGAGAGTGTCCCGGGGAGAGGGGAGAGTGTACCGAGGTGTGGCGTGAGTGTCCCGGGGAGAGGTGAGAGTGTCCCGGGGGGAGGGGAGAGTGTCACGGGGGGAGGGGAGAGTGTCATGGGGGGAGGGAGAGTGTCTCGGGGGAGGGGAGAGTGTCTCAGGGGGAGGAGAGAATGTCTCGGGGGAGTGGAGAGTGTCTCGGTGGGAGTGGAGAGTGTCCCGGGGGGAGGGGAGGGGAGAGTGTCCCGAGGTGTGGCGTGAGTGTCCCGGGGAGAGGGGAGAGTGTCCCGGGGGGAGGGGAAAGGAGAGTGTCCCGAGGGGAGTGGAGAGTGTCCCGGGGGGAGGGGAGGGGAGAGTGTCCCGAGGGGAGTGGAGAGTTTCCCAGGGGGAGGGGAGGGGAGAGTGTCCCGAGGTGTGGCGTGAGTGTCCCGGGGAGAGGGGAGAGTGTCCCGGGGAGAGGGGAGAGTGTACCGAGGTGTGGCGTGAGTGTCCCGGGGAGAGGTGAGAGTGTCCCGGGGGGAGGGGAGAGTGTCACGGGGGGAGGGGAGAGTGTCATGGGGGGAGGGAGAGTGTCTCGGGGGAGGGGAGAGTGTCTCAGGGGGAGGAGAGAATGTCTCGGGGGAGTGGAGAGTGTCTCGGTGGGAGTGGAGAGTGTCTTGGGGGGAGGGGAGAGTGTCTCGGTGGGAGGGAAGAGTGTCTCGGGGGGAGGGGAGAGTGTCTCGGGGGGAGGGGAGAGTGTCTCGGGGGAGTGGAGAATGTCACGGGGGGAGGGAGAGTGTCTCGGGGGAGGGGAGAGTGTCTCGGGGGGAGGGGAGTGTGTCACGGGGGGAGGGAGAGTGTCTCGGGGTAGGGGAGTGTGTCTCGGGGTGAGGGGAGAGTGTCCCGGGGGAGGGGAGAGTGTCTCCGCGGGTAGGGGAGTGTGTCCCGAGGAGAGGGGAGGGGAGAGTGTCCCGAGGGGCGGGGAGAGTGTCCCGGGGGGAGGGGAGGGGAGAGTGTCACGGGGGGAGGGGAGAGTGTCCCGGGGGGAGGGGAGGGGAGAGTGTCCCGGGAGGAAGGGAGACTGTCCCGGGGGGAGGGGAGAGTGTCTCCGCGGGTAGGGGAGTGTGTCCCGAGGAGAGGGGAGGGGAGAGTGTCCCGAGGGGAGGGGAGAGTGTCCCGGGGGGAGGGGAGAGTGTCTCCGCGGGTAGGGGAATGTGTCCCGAGGAGAGGGGAGGGGAGAGTGTCCCGAGGGGAGGGGAGAGTGTCCCGGGGGGTGGGGAGGGGAGAGTGTCCCGAGGTGTGGCGTGAGTGTCCCGGGGAGAGGGGAGAGTGTACCGAGGTGTGGCGTGAGTGTCCCGGGGAGAGGGGAGAGTGTCCCGGGGGGAGGGGAGAGTGTCACGGTGGGAGGGGAGAGTGTCCCGGGAGGAGGGGAGACTGTCTCGGGTGGAGGGGAGAGTGTCCCGAGGGGAGGGGAGTGTGTCTCGGGGGGGAGGGGAGAGTGTCCCGAGGAGAGGGGAGGGGAGAGTGTCCCGAGGAGAGGGGTGGGGAGAGTGTCTCCGCGGGTAGGGGAGTGTGTCCCGAGGAGAGGGGAGGGGAGAGTGTCCCGAGGGGAGGGGAGAGTGTCCCGGGGGGAGGGGAGGGGAGAGTGTCCCGAGGTGTGGCGTGAGTGTCCCGGGGAGAGGGGAGAGTGTCCCGGGGGGAGGGGAAAGGAGAGTGTCCCGAGGGGAGTGGAGAGTGTCCCGGGGGGAGGGGAGGGGAGAGTGTCCCGAGGGGAGTGGAGAGTTTCCCAGGGGGAGGGGAGGGGAGAGTGTCCCGAGGTGTGGCGTGAGTGTCCCGGGGAGAGGGGAGAGTGTCCCGGGGAGAGGGGAGAGTGTACCGAGGTGTGGCGTGAGTGTCCCGGGGAGAGGTGAGAGTGTCCCGGGGGGAGGGGAGAGTGTCACGGGGGGAGGGGAGAGTGTCATGGGGGGAGGGAGAGTGTCTCGGGGGAGGGGAGAGTGTCTCAGGGGGAGGAGAGAATGTCTCGGGGGAGTGGAGAGTGTCTCGGTGGGAGTGGAGAGTGTCTTGGGGGGAGGGGAGAGTGTCTCGGTGGGAGGGAAGAGTGTCTCGGGGGGAGGGGAGAGTGTCTCGGGGGGAGGGGAGAGTGTCTCGGGGGAGTGGAGAATGTCACGGGGGGAGGGAGAGTGTCTCGGGGGAGGGGAGAGTGTCTCGGGGGGAGGGGAGTGTGTCACGGGGGGAGGGAGAGTGTCTCGGGGTAGGGGAGTGTGTCTCGGGGTGAGGAGAGAATGTCTCGGGGGAGTGGAGAGTGTCTCGGTGGGAGTGGAGAGTGTCCCGGGGGGAGGGGAGGGGAGAGTGTCCCGAGGTGTGGCGTGAGTGTCCCGGGGAGAGGGGAGAGTGTCCCGGGGGGAGGGGAAAGGAGAGTGTCCCGAGGGGAGTGGAGAGTGTCCCGGGGGGAGGGGAGGGGAGAGTGTCCCGAGGGGAGTGGAGAGTTTCCCAGGGGGAGGGGAGGGGAGAGTGTCCCGAGGTGTGGCGTGAGTGTCCCGGGGAGAGGGGAGAGTGTCCCGGGGAGAGGGGAGAGTGTACCGAGGTGTGGCGTGAGTGTCCCGGGGAGAGGGGAGAGTGTCCCGGGGAGAGGGGAGAGTGTACCGAGGTGTGGCGTGAGTGTCCCGGGGAGAGGTGAGAGTGTCCCGGGGGGAGGGGAGAGTGTCACGGGGGGAGGGGAGAGTGTCATGGGGGGAGGGAGAGTGTCTCGGGGGAGGGGAGAGTGTCTCAGGGGGAGGAGAGAATGTCTCGGGGGAGTGGAGAGTGTCTCGGTGGGAGTGGAGAGTGTCCCGGGGGGAGGGGAGGGGAGAGTGTCCCGAGGTGTGGCGTGAGTGTCCCGGGGAGAGGGGAGAGTGTCCCGGGGGGAGGGGAAAGGAGAGTGTCCCGAGGGGAGTGGAGAGTGTCCCGGGGGGAGGGGAGGGGAGAGTGTCCCGAGGGGAGTGGAGAGTTTCCCAGGGGGAGGGGAGGGGAGAGTGTCCCGAGGTGTGGCGTGAGTGTCCCGGGGAGAGGGGAGAGTGTCCCGGGGAGAGGGGAGAGTGTACCGAGGTGTGGCGTGAGTGTCCCGGGGAGAGGTGAGAGTGTCCCGGGGGGAGGGGAGAGTGTCACGGGGGGAGGGGAGAGTGTCATGGGGGGAGGGAGAGTGTCTCGGGGGAGGGGAGAGTGTCTCAGGGGGAGGAGAGAATGTCTCGGGGGAGTGGAGAGTGTCTCGGTGGGAGTGGAGAGTGTCTTGGGGGGAGGGGAGAGTGTCTCGGTGGGAGGGAAGAGTGTCTCGGGGGGAGGGGAGAGTGTCTCGGGGGGAGGGGAGAGTGTCTCGGGGGAGTGGAGAATGTCACGGGGGGAGGGAGAGTGTCTCGGGGGAGGGGAGAGTGTCTCGGGGGGAGGGGAGTGTGTCACGGGGGGAGGGAGAGTGTCTCGGGGTAGGGGAGTGTGTCTCGGGGTGAGGGGAGAGTGTCCCGGGGGAGGGGAGAGTGTCTCCGCGGGTAGGGGAGTGTGTCCCGAGGAGAGGGGAGGGGAGAGTGTCCCGAGGGGCGGGGAGAGTGTCCCGGGGGGAGGGGAGGGGAGAGTGTCACGGGGGGAGGGGAGAGTGTCCCGGGGGGAGGGGAGGGGAGAGTGTCCCGGGAGGAAGGGAGACTGTCCCGGGGGGAGGGGAGAGTGTCTCCGCGGGTAGGGGAGTGTGTCCCGAGGAGAGGGGAGGGGAGAGTGTCCCGAGGGGAGGGGAGAGTGTCCCGGGGGGAGGGGAGAGTGTCTCCGCGGGTAGGGGAATGTGTCCCGAGGAGAGGGGAGGGGAGAGTGTCCCGAGGGGAGGGGAGAGTGTCCCGGGGGGTGGGGAGGGGAGAGTGTCCCGAGGTGTGGCGTGAGTGTCCCGGGGAGAGGGGAGAGTGTACCGAGGTGTGGCGTGAGTGTCCCGGGGAGAGGGGAGAGTGTCCCGGGGGGAGGGGAGAGTGTCACGGTGGGAGGGGAGAGTGTCCCGGGAGGAGGGGAGACTGTCTCGGGTGGAGGGGAGAGTGTCCCGAGGGGAGGGGAGTGTGTCTCGGGGGGGAGGGGAGAGTGTCCCGAGGAGAGGGGAGGGGAGAGTGTCCCGAGGAGAGGGGTGGGGAGAGTGTCTCCGCGGGTAGGGGAGTGTGTCCCGAGGAGAGGGGAGGGGAGAGTGTCCCGAGGGGAGGGGAGAGTGTCCCGGGGGGAGGGGAGGGGAGAGTGTCCCGAGGTGTGGCGTGAGTGTCCCGGGGAGAGGGGAGAGTGTCCCGGGGGGAGGGGAAAGGAGAGTGTCCCGAGGGGAGTGGAGAGTGTCCCGGGGGGAGGGGAGGGGAGAGTGTCCCGAGGGGAGTGGAGAGTTTCCCAGGGGGAGGGGAGGGGAGAGTGTCCCGAGGTGTGGCGTGAGTGTCCCGGGGAGAGGGGAGAGTGTCCCGGGGAGAGGGGAGAGTGTACCGAGGTGTGGCGTGAGTGTCCCGGGGAGAGGTGAGAGTGTCCCGGGGGGAGGGGAGAGTGTCACGGGGGGAGGGGAGAGTGTCATGGGGGGAGGGAGAGTGTCTCGGGGGAGGGGAGAGTGTCTCAGGGGGAGGAGAGAATGTCTCGGGGGAGTGGAGAGTGTCTCGGTGGGAGTGGAGAGTGTCTTGGGGGGAGGGGAGAGTGTCTCGGTGGGAGTGGAGAGTGTCTTGGGGGGAGGGGAGAGTGTCTCGGTGGGAGGGAAGAGTGTCTCGGGGGGAGGGGAGAGTGTCTCGGGGGGAGGGGAGAGTGTCTCGGGGGAGTGGAGAGTGTCTTGGGGGGAGGGGAGAGTGTCTCGGTGGGAGGGAAGAGTGTCTCGGGGGGAGGGGAGAGTGTCTCGGGGGGAGGGGAGAGTGTCTCGGGGGAGTGGAGAATGTCACGGGGGGAGGGAGAGTGTCTCGGGGGAGGGGAGAGTGTCTCGGGGGGAGGGGAGTGTGTCACGGGGGGAGGGAGAGTGTCTCGGGGTAGGGGAGTGTGTCTCGGGGTGAGGGGAGAGTGTCCCGGGGAGAGGGGAGAGTGTCCCGGGGGGAGGGGAGAGTGTCTCCGCGGGTAGGGGAATGTGTCCCGAGGAGAGGGGAGGGGAGAGTGTCCCGAGGGGAGGGGAGAGTGTCCCGGGGGGTGGGGAGGGGAGAGTGTCCCGAGGTGTGGCGTGAGTGTCCCGGGGAGAGGGGAGAGTGTACCGAGGTGTGGCGTGAGTGTCCCGGGGAGAGGGGAGAGTGTCCCGGGGGGAGGGGAGAGTGTCACGGTGGGAGGGGAGAGTGTCCCGGGAGGAGGGGAGACTGTCTCGGGTGGAGGGGAGAGTGTCCCGAGGGGAGGGGAGTGTGTCTCGGGGGGGAGGGGAGAGTGTCCCGAGGAGAGGGGAGGGAGGGGAGGGGAGAGTGTCCCGAGGAGAGGGGTGGGGAGAGTGTCTCCGCGGGTAGGGGAGTGTGTCCCGAGGAGAGGGGAGGGGAGAGTGTCCCGAGGAGAGGGGTGGGGAGAGTGTCTCCGCGGGTAGGGGAGTGTGTCCCGAGGAGAGGGGAGGGAGAGTGTCCCGAGGGGAGGGGAGAGTGTCCCGGGGGGAGGGGAGGGGAGAGTGTCCCGAGGTGTGGCGTGAGTGTCCCGGGGAGAGGGGAGAGTGTCCCGGGGGGAGGGGAAAGGAGAGTGTCCCGAGGGGAGTGGAGAGTGTCCCGGGGGAGGGGGAGGGGAGAGTGTCCCGAGGGGAGTGGAGAGTTTCCAGGGGGAGGGGAGGGGAGAGTGTCCCGAGGTGTGGCGTGAGTGTCCCGGGGAGAGGGGAGAGTGTCCCGGGGAGAGGGGAGAGTGTACCGAGTGTGGCGTGAGTGTCCCGGGGAGAGGTGAGAGTGTCCCGGGGGGAGGGGAGAGTGTCACGGGGGGAGGGGAGAGTGTCATGGGGGGAGGGAGAGTGTCTCGGGGGAGGGGAGAGTGTCTCAGGGGGAGGAGAGAATGTCTCGGGGAGTGGAGAGTGTCTCGGTGGGAGTGGAGAGTGTCCCGGGGGGAGGGGAGGGAGAGTGTCCCGAGGTGTGGCGTGAGTGTCCCGGGGAGAGGGGAGAGTGTCCCGGGGGGAGGGGAAAGGAGAGTGTCCCGAGGGGAGTGGAGAGTGTCCCGGGGGGAGGGGAGGGGAGAGTGTCCCGAGGGGAGTGGAGAGTTTCCCAGGGGGAGGGGAGGGGAGAGTGTCCCGAGGTGTGGCGTGAGTGTCCCGGGGAGAGGGGAGAGTGTCCCGGGGAGAGGGAGAGTGTACCGAGGTGTGGCGTGAGTGTCCCGGGGAGAGGGGAGAGTGTCCCGGGGAGAGGGGAGAGTGTACCGAGGTGTGGCGTGAGTGTCCCGGGGAGAGGTGAGAGTGTCCCGGGGGGAGGGGAGAGTGTCACGGGGGGAGGGGAGAGTGTCATGGGGGGAGGGAGAGTGTCTCGGGGGAGGGGAGAGTGTCTCAGGGGGAGGAGAGAATGTCTCGGGGGAGTGGAGAGTGTCTCGGTGGGAGTGGAGAGTGTCCCGGGGGGAGGGAGGGGAGAGTGTCCCGAGGTGTGGCGTGAGTGTCCCGGGGAGAGGGGAGAGTGTCCCGGGGGAGGGGAAAGGAGAGTGTCCCGAGGGGAGTGGAGAGTGTCCCGGGGGGAGGGGAGGGGAGAGTGTCCCGAGGGGAGTGGAGAGTTTCCCAGGGGGAGGGGAGGGGAGAGTGTCCCGAGGTGTGGCGTGAGTGTCCCGGGGAGAGGGGAGAGTGTCCCGGGAGAGGGGAGAGTGTACCGAGGTGTGGCGTGAGTGTCCCGGGGAGAGGTGAGAGTGTCCCGGGGGGAGGGGAGAGTGTCACGGGGGGAGGGGAGAGTGTCATGGGGGGAGGGAGAGTGTCTCGGGGGAGGGGAGAGTGTCTCAGGGGGAGGAGAGAATGTCTCGGGGGAGTGGAGAGTGTCTCGGTGGGAGTGGAGAGTGTCTCGGTGGGAGGGAAGAGTGTCTCGGTGGGAGGGAAGAGTGTCTCGGGGGGAGGGGAGAGTGTCTCGGGGGGAGGGGAGAGTGTCTCGGGGGAGTGGAGAATGTCACGGGGGGAGGGAGAGTGTCTCGGGGGAGGGGAGAGTGTCTCGGGGGGAGGGGAGTGTGTCACGGGGGGAGGGAGAGTGTCTCGGGGTAGGGGAGTGTGTCTCGGGGTGAGGGGAGAGTGTCCCGGGGGAGGGGAGAGTGTCTCCGCGGGTAGGGGAGTGTGTCCCGAGGAGAGGGGAGGGGAGAGTGTCCCGAGGGGCGGGGAGAGTGTCCCGGGGGGAGGGGAGGGGAGAGTGTCACGGGGGGAGGGGAGAGTGTCCCGGGGGGAGGGGAGGGGAGAGTGTCCCGGGAGGAAGGGAGACTGTCCCGGGGGGAGGGGAGAGTGTCTCCGCGGGTAGGGGAGTGTGTCCCGAGGAGAGGGGAGGGGAGAGTGTCCCGAGGGGAGGGGAGAGTGTCCCGGGGGGAGGGGAGAGTGTCTCCGCGGGTAGGGGAATGTGTCCCGAGGAGAGGGGAGGGGAGAGTGTCCCGAGGGGAGGGGAGAGTGTCCCGGGGGGTGGGGAGGGGAGAGTGTCCCGAGGTGTGGCGTGAGTGTCCCGGGGAGAGGGGAGAGTGTACCGAGGTGTGGCGTGAGTGTCCCGGGGAGAGGGGAGAGTGTCCCGGGGGGAGGGGAGAGTGTCACGGTGGGAGGGGAGAGTGTCCCGGGAGGAGGGGAGACTGTCTCGGGTGGAGGGGAGAGTGTCCCGAGGGGAGGGGAGTGTGTCTCGGGGGGGAGGGGAGAGTGTCCCGAGGAGAGGGGAGGGGAGAGTGTCCCGAGGAGAGGGGTGGGGAGAGTGTCTCCGCGGGTAGGGGAGTGTGTCCCGAGGAGAGGGGAGGGGAGAGTGTCCCGAGGGGAGGGGAGAGTGTCCCGGGGGGAGGGGAGGGGAGAGTGTCCCGAGGTGTGGCGTGAGTGTCCCGGGGAGAGGGGAGAGTGTCCCGGGGGGAGGGGAAAGGAGAGTGTCCCGAGGGGAGTGGAGAGTGTCCCGGGGGGAGGGGAGGGGAGAGTGTCCCGAGGGGAGTGGAGAGTTTCCCAGGGGGAGGGGAGGGGAGAGTGTCCCGAGGTGTGGCGTGAGTGTCCCGGGGAGAGGGGAGAGTGTCCCGGGGAGAGGGGAGAGTGTACCGAGGTGTGGCGTGAGTGTCCCGGGGAGAGGTGAGAGTGTCCCGGGGGGAGGGGAGAGTGTCACGGGGGGAGGGGAGAGTGTCATGGGGGGAGGGAGAGTGTCTCGGGGGAGGGGAGAGTGTCTCAGGGGGAGGAGAGAATGTCTCGGGGGAGTGGAGAGTGTCTCGGTGGGAGTGGAGAGTGTCTTGGGGGGAGGGGAGAGTGTCTCGGTGGGAGGGAAGAGTGTCTCGGGGGGAGGGGAGAGTGTCTCGGGGGGAGGGGAGAGTGTCTCGGGGGAGTGGA
This sequence comes from Pristiophorus japonicus, assembly GCF_044704955.1. Taxonomy (NCBI): domain Eukaryota; kingdom Metazoa; phylum Chordata; class Chondrichthyes; family Pristiophoridae; genus Pristiophorus; species Pristiophorus japonicus. Next base: position 151,108 of record NW_027254631.1, on the reverse strand, counting down.
GAATGTCACGGGGGGAGGGAGAGTGTCTCGGGGGAGGGGAGAGTGTCTCGGGGGGAGGGGAGTGTGTCACGGGGGGAGGGAGAGTGTCTCGGGGTAGGGGAGTGTGTCTCGGGGTGAGGGGAGAGTGTCCCGGGGGAGGGGAGAGTGTCTCCGCGGGTAGGGGAGTGTGTCCCGAGGAGAGGGGAGGGGAGAGTGTCCCGAGGGGCGGGGAGAGTGTCCCGGGGGGAGGGGAGGGGAGAGTGTCACGGGGGGAGGGGAGAGTGTCCCGGGGGGAGGGGAGGGGAGAGTGTCCCGGGAGGAAGGGAGACTGTCCCGGGGGGAGGGGAGAGTGTCTCCGCGGGTAGGGGAGTGTGTCCCGAGGAGAGGGGAGGGGAGAGTGTCCCGAGGGGAGGGGAGAGTGTCCCGGGGGGAGGGGAGAGTGTCTCCGCGGGTAGGGGAATGTGTCCCGAGGAGAGGGGAGGGGAGAGTGTCCCGAGGGGAGGGGAGAGTGTCCCGGGGGGTGGGGAGGGGAGAGTGTCCCGAGGTGTGGCGTGAGTGTCCCGGGGAGAGGGGAGAGTGTACCGAGGTGTGGCGTGAGTGTCCCGGGGAGAGGGGAGAGTGTCCCGGGGGGAGGGGAGAGTGTCACGGTGGGAGGGGAGAGTGTCCCGGGAGGAGGGGAGACTGTCTCGGGTGGAGGGGAGAGTGTCCCGAGGGGAGGGGAGTGTGTCTCGGGGGGGAGGGGAGAGTGTCCCGAGGAGAGGGGAGGGGAGAGTGTCCCGAGGAGAGGGGTGGGGAGAGTGTCTCCGCGGGTAGGGGAGTGTGTCCCGAGGAGAGGGGAGGGGAGAGTGTCCCGAGGGGAGGGGAGAGTGTCCCGGGGGGAGGGGAGGGGAGAGTGTCCCGAGGTGTGGCGTGAGTGTCCCGGGGAGAGGGGAGAGTGTCCCGGGGGGAGGGGAAAGGAGAGTGTCCCGAGGGGAGTGGAGAGTGTCCCGGGGGGAGGGGAGGGGAGAGTGTCCCGAGGGGAGTGGAGAGTTTCCCAGGGGGAGGGGAGGGGAGAGTGTCCCGAGGTGTGGCGTGAGTGTCCCGGGGAGAGGGGAGAGTGTCCCGGGGAGAGGGGAGAGTGTACCGAGGTGTGGCGTGAGTGTCCCGGGGAGAGGTGAGAGTGTCCCGGGGGGAGGGGAGAGTGTCACGGGGGGAGGGGAGAGTGTCATGGGGGGAGGGAGAGTGTCTCGGGGGAGGGGAGAGTGTCTCAGGGGGAGGAGAGAATGTCTCGGGGGAGTGGAGAGTGTCTCGGTGGGAGTGGAGAGTGTCTTGGGGGGAGGGGAGAGTGTCTCGGTGGGAGGGAAGAGTGTCTCGGGGGGAGGGGAGAGTGTCTCGGGGGGAGGGGAGAGTGTCTCGGGGGAGTGGAGAATGTCACGGGGGGAGGGAGAGTGTCTCGGGGGAGGGGAGAGTGTCTCGGGGGGAGGGGAGTGTGTCACGGGGGGAGGGAGAGTGTCTCGGGGTAGGGGAGTGTGTCTCGGGGTGAGGGGAGAGTGTCCCGGGGGAGGGGAGAGTGTCTCCGCGGGTAGGGGAGTGTGTCCCGAGGAGAGGGGAGGGGAGAGTGTCCCGAGGGGAGGGGAGAGTGTCCCGGGGGGAGGGGAGGGGAGAGTGTCCCGAGGGGAGTGGAGAGTTTCCCGGGGGGAGGGGAGGGGAGAGTGTCCCGGGAGGAAGGGAGACTGTCCCGGGGGGAGGGGAGGGGAGAGTGTCCCGAGGTGTGGCGTGAGTGTCCCGGGGAGAGGGGAGAGTGTCCCGGGGGGAGGGGAAAGGAGAGTGTCCCGAGGGGAGTGGAGAGTGTCCCGGGGGGAGGGGAGGGGAGAGTGTCCCGAGGGGAGTGGAGAGTTTCCCAGGGGGAGGGGAGGGGAGAGTGTCCCGAGGTGTGGCGTGAGTGTCCCGGGGAGAGGGGAGAGTGTCCCGGGGAGAGGGGAGAGTGTACCGAGGTGTGGCGTGAGTGTCCCGGGGAGAGGTGAGAGTGTCCCGGGGGGAGGGGAGAGTGTCACGGGGGGAGGGGAGAGTGTCATGGGGGGAGGGAGAGTGTCTCGGGGGAGGGGAGAGTGTCTCAGGGGGAGGAGAGAATGTCTCGGGGGAGTGGAGAGTGTCTCGGTGGGAGTGGAGAGTGTCCCGGGGGGAGGGGAGGGGAGAGTGTCCCGAGGTGTGGCGTGAGTGTCCCGGGGAGAGGGGAGAGTGTCCCGGGGGGAGGGGAAAGGAGAGTGTCCCGAGGGGAGTGGAGAGTGTCCCGGGGGGAGGGGAGGGGAGAGTGTCCCGAGGGGAGTGGAGAGTTTCCCAGGGGGAGGGGAGGGGAGAGTGTCCCGAGGTGTGGCGTGAGTGTCCCGGGGAGAGGGGAGAGTGTCCCGGGGAGAGGGGAGAGTGTACCGAGGTGTGGCGTGAGTGTCCCGGGGAGAGGTGAGAGTGTCCCGGGGGGAGGGGAGAGTGTCACGGGGGGAGGGGAGAGTGTCATGGGGGGAGGGAGAGTGTCTCGGGGGAGGGGAGAGTGTCTCAGGGGGAGGAGAGAATGTCTCGGGGGAGTGGAGAGTGTCTCGGTGGGAGTGGAGAGTGTCTTGGGGGGAGGGGAGAGTGTCTCGGTGGGAGGGAAGAGTGTCTCGGGGGGAGGGGAGAGTGTCTCGGGGGGAGGGGAGAGTGTCTCGGGGGAGTGGAGAGTGTCTTGGGGGGAGGGGAGAGTGTCTCGGTGGGAGGGAAGAGTGTCTCGGGGGGAGGGGAGAGTGTCTCGGGGGGAGGGGAGAGTGTCTTGGGGGGAGGGGAGAGTGTCTCGGTGGGAGGGAAGAGTGTCTCGGGGGGAGGGGAGAGTGTCTCGGGGGGAGGGGAGTGTGTCACGGGGGGAGGGAGAGTGTCTCGGGGTAGGGGAGTGTGTCTCGGGGTGAGGGGAGAGTGTCCCGGGGAGAGGGGAGAGTGTCCCGGGGGGAGGGGAGAGTGTCTCCGCGGGTAGGGGAATGTGTCCCGAGGAGAGGGGAGGGGAGAGTGTCCCGAGGGGAGGGGAGAGTGTCCCGGGGGGTGGGGAGGGGAGAGTGTCCCGAGGTGTGGCGTGAGTGTCCCGGGGAGAGGGGAGAGTGTACCGAGGTGTGGCGTGAGTGTCCCGGGGAGAGGGGAGAGTGTCCCGGGGGGAGGGGAGAGTGTCACGGTGGGAGGGGAGAGTGTCCCGGGAGGAGGGGAGACTGTCTCGGGTGGAGGGGAGAGTGTCCCGAGGGGAGGGGAGTGTGTCTCGGGGGGGAGGGGAGAGTGTCCCGAGGAGAGGGGAGGGGAGAGTGTCCCGAGGAGAGGGGTGGGGAGAGTGTCTCCGCGGGTAGGGGAGTGTGTCCCGAGGAGAGGGGAGGGGAGAGTGTCCCGAGGAGAGGGGTGGGGAGAGTGTCTCCGCGGGTAGGGGAGTGTGTCCCGAGGAGAGGGGAGGGGAGAGTGTCCCGAGGGGAGGGGAGAGTGTCCCGGGGGGAGGGGAGGGGAGAGTGTCCCGAGGTGTGGCGTGAGTGTCCCGGGGAGAGGGGAGAGTGTCCCGGGGGGAGGGGAAAGGAGAGTGTCCCGAGGGGAGTGGAGAGTGTCCCGGGGGGAGGGGAGGGGAGAGTGTCCCGAGGGGAGTGGAGAGTTTCCCAGGGGGAGGGGAGGGGAGAGTGTCCCGAGGTGTGGCGTGAGTGTCCCGGGGAGAGGGGAGAGTGTCCCGGGGAGAGGGGAGAGTGTACCGAGGTGTGGCGTGAGTGTCCCGGGGAGAGGTGAGAGTGTCCCGGGGGGAGGGGAGAGTGTCACGGGGGGAGGGGAGAGTGTCATGGGGGGAGGGAGAGTGTCTCGGGGGAGGGGAGAGTGTCTCAGGGGGAGGAGAGAATGTCTCGGGGGAGTGGAGAGTGTCTCGGTGGGAGTGGAGAGTGTCCCGGGGGGAGGGGAGGGGAGAGTGTCCCGAGGTGTGGCGTGAGTGTCCCGGGGAGAGGGGAGAGTGTCCCGGGGGGAGGGGAAAGGAGAGTGTCCCGAGGGGAGTGGAGAGTGTCCCGGGGGGAGGGGAGGGGAGAGTGTCCCGAGGGGAGTGGAGAGTTTCCCAGGGGGAGGGGAGGGGAGAGTGTCCCGAGGTGTGGCGTGAGTGTCCCGGGGAGAGGGGAGAGTGTCCCGGGGAGAGGGGAGAGTGTACCGAGGTGTGGCGTGAGTGTCCCGGGGAGAGGGGAGAGTGTCCCGGGGAGAGGGGAGAGTGTACCGAGGTGTGGCGTGAGTGTCCCGGGGAGAGGTGAGAGTGTCCCGGGGGGAGGGGAGAGTGTCACGGGGGGAGGGGAGAGTGTCATGGGGGGAGGGAGAGTGTCTCGGGGGAGGGGAGAGTGTCTCAGGGGGAGGAGAGAATGTCTCGGGGGAGTGGAGAGTGTCTCGGTGGGAGTGGAGAGTGTCCCGGGGGGAGGGGAGGGGAGAGTGTCCCGAGGTGTGGCGTGAGTGTCCCGGGGAGAGGGGAGAGTGTCCCGGGGGGAGGGGAAAGGAGAGTGTCCCGAGGGGAGTGGAGAGTGTCCCGGGGGGAGGGGAGGGGAGAGTGTCCCGAGGGGAGTGGAGAGTTTCCCAGGGGGAGGGGAGGGGAGAGTGTCCCGAGGTGTGGCGTGAGTGTCCCGGGGAGAGGGGAGAGTGTCCCGGGGAGAGGGGAGAGTGTACCGAGGTGTGGCGTGAGTGTCCCGGGGAGAGGTGAGAGTGTCCCGGGGGGAGGGGAGAGTGTCACGGGGGGAGGGGAGAGTGTCATGGGGGGAGGGAGAGTGTCTCGGGGGAGGGGAGAGTGTCTCAGGGGGAGGAGAGAATGTCTCGGGGGAGTGGAGAGTGTCTCGGTGGGAGTGGAGAGTGTCTTGGGGGGAGGGGAGAGTGTCTCGGTGGGAGGGAAGAGTGTCTCGGGGGGAGGGGAGAGTGTCTCGGGGGGAGGGGAGAGTGTCTCGGGGGAGTGGAGAATGTCACGGGGGGAGGGAGAGTGTCTCGGGGGAGGGGAGAGTGTCTCGGGGGGAGGGGAGTGTGTCACGGGGGGAGGGAGAGTGTCTCGGGGTAGGGGAGTGTGTCTCGGGGTGAGGGGAGAGTGTCCCGGGGGAGGGGAGAGTGTCTCCGCGGGTAGGGGAGTGTGTCCCGAGGAGAGGGGAGGGGAGAGTGTCCCGAGGGGCGGGGAGAGTGTCCCGGGGGGAGGGGAGGGGAGAGTGTCACGGGGGGAGGGGAGAGTGTCCCGGGGGGAGGGGAGGGGAGAGTGTCCCGGGAGGAAGGGAGACTGTCCCGGGGGGAGGGGAGAGTGTCTCCGCGGGTAGGGGAGTGTGTCCCGAGGAGAGGGGAGGGGAGAGTGTCCCGAGGGGAGGGGAGAGTGTCCCGGGGGGAGGGGAGAGTGTCTCCGCGGGTAGGGGAATGTGTCCCGAGGAGAGGGGAGGGGAGAGTGTCCCGAGGGGAGGGGAGAGTGTCCCGGGGGGTGGGGAGGGGAGAGTGTCCCGAGGTGTGGCGTGAGTGTCCCGGGGAGAGGGGAGAGTGTACCGAGGTGTGGCGTGAGTGTCCCGGGGAGAGGGGAGAGTGTCCCGGGGGGAGGGGAGAGTGTCACGGTGGGAGGGGAGAGTGTCCCGGGAGGAGGGGAGACTGTCTCGGGTGGAGGGGAGAGTGTCCCGAGGGGAGGGGAGTGTGTCTCGGGGGGGAGGGGAGAGTGTCCCGAGGAGAGGGGAGGGGAGAGTGTCCCGAGGAGAGGGGTGGGGAGAGTGTCTCCGCGGGTAGGGGAGTGTGTCCCGAGGAGAGGGGAGGGGAGAGTGTCCCGAGGGGAGGGGAGAGTGTCCCGGGGGGAGGGGAGGGGAGAGTGTCCCGAGGTGTGGCGTGAGTGTCCCGGGGAGAGGGGAGAGTGTCCCGGGGGGAGGGGAAAGGAGAGTGTCCCGAGGGGAGTGGAGAGTGTCCCGGGGGGAGGGGAGGGGAGAGTGTCCCGAGGGGAGTGGAGAGTTTCCCAGGGGGAGGGGAGGGGAGAGTGTCCCGAGGTGTGGCGTGAGTGTCCCGGGGAGAGGGGAGAGTGTCCCGGGGAGAGGGGAGAGTGTACCGAGGTGTGGCGTGAGTGTCCCGGGGAGAGGTGAGAGTGTCCCGGGGGGAGGGGAGAGTGTCACGGGGGGAGGGGAGAGTGTCATGGGGGGAGGGAGAGTGTCTCGGGGGAGGGGAGAGTGTCTCAGGGGGAGGAGAGAATGTCTCGGGGGAGTGGAGAGTGTCTCGGTGGGAGTGGAGAGTGTCTTGGGGGGAGGGGAGAGTGTCTCGGTGGGAGGGAAGAGTGTCTCGGGGGGAGGGGAGAGTGTCTCGGGGGGAGGGGAGAGTGTCTCGGGGGAGTGGAGAATGTCACGGGGGGAGGGAGAGTGTCTCGGGGGAGGGGAGAGTGTCTCGGGGGGAGGGGAGTGTGTCACGGGGGGAGGGAGAGTGTCTCGGGGTAGGGGAGTGTGTCTCGGGGTGAGGAGAGAATGTCTCGGGGGAGTGGAGAGTGTCTCGGTGGGAGTGGAGAGTGTCCCGGGGGGAGGGGAGGGGAGAGTGTCCCGAGGTGTGGCGTGAGTGTCCCGGGGAGAGGGGAGAGTGTCCCGGGGGGAGGTCCCGGGGGGGAGGGGGAAAGGAGAGTGTCCCGAGGGGAGTGGAGAGTGTCCCGGGGGGAGGGAGGGGAGAGTGTCCCGAGGGGAGTGGAGAGTTTCCCAGGGGAGGGGAGGGGAGAGTGTCCCGAGGTGTGGCGTGAGTGTCCCGGGGAGAGGGGAGGAGTGTCCCGGGGGAGAGGGGAGAGTGTACCGAGGTGTGGCGTGAGTGTCCCGGGGAGGGGAGAGTGTCCCGGGGAGAGGGAGAGTGTACCGAGGTGTGGCGTGAGTGTCCCGGGGAGAGGTGAGAGTGTCCCGGGGGGAGGGGAGAGTGTCACGGGGGGAGGGGAGAGTGTCATGGGGGGAGGGAGAGTGTCTCGGGGGAGGGGAGAGTGTCTCAGGGGGAGGAGAGAATGTCTCGGGGGAGTGGAGAGTGTCTCGGTGGGAGTGGAGAGTGTCCCGGGGGGAGGGGAGGGGAGAGTGTCCCGAGGTGTGGCGTGAGTGTCCCGGGGAGAGGGGAGAGTGTCCCGGGGGGAGGGGAAAGGAGAGTGTCCCGAGGGGAGTGGAGAGTGTCCCGGGGGGAGGGGAGGGGAGAGTGTCCCGAGGGGAGTGGAGAGTTTCCCAGGGGGAGGGGAGGGGAGAGTGTCCCGAGGTGTGGCGTGAGTGTCCCGGGGAGAGGGGAGAGTGTCCCGGGGAGAGGGGAGAGTGTACCGAGGTGTGGCGTGAGTGTCCCGGGGAGAGGTGAGAGTGTCCCGGGGGGAGGGGAGAGTGTCACGGGGGGAGGGGAGAGTGTCATGGGGGGGAGGGGAGGGGGAGAGTGTCTCAGGGGGAGGAGAGAATGTCTCGGGGGAGTGGAGAGTGTCTCGGTGGGAGTGGAGAGTGTCTTGGGGGGAGGGGAGAGTGTCTCGGTGGGAGGGAAGAGTGTCTCGGGGGGAGGGGAGAGTGTCTCGGGGGGAGGGGAGAGTGTCTCGGGGGAGTGGAGAATGTCACGGGGGGAGGGAGAGTGTCTCGGGGGAGGGGAGAGTGTCTCGGGGGGAGGGGAGTGTGTCACGGGGGGAGGGAGAGTGTCTCGGGGTAGGGGAGTGTGTCTCGGGGTGAGGGGAGAGTGTCCCGGGGGAGGGGAGAGTGTCTCCGCGGGTAGGGGAGTGTGTCCCGAGGAGAGGGGAGGGGAGAGTGTCCCGAGGGGCGGGGAGAGTGTCCCGGGGGGAGGGGAGGGGAGAGTGTCACGGGGGGAGGGGAGAGTGTCCCGGGGGGAGGGGAGGGGAGAGTGTCCCGGGAGGAAGGGAGACTGTCCCGGGGGGAGGGGAGAGTGTCTCCGCGGGTAGGGGAGTGTGTCCCGAGGAGAGGGGAGGGGAGAGTGTCCCGAGGGGAGGGGAGAGTGTCCCGGGGGGAGGGGAGAGTGTCTCCGCGGGTAGGGGAATGTGTCCCGAGGAGAGGGGAGGGGAGAGTGTCCCGAGGGGAGGGGAGAGTGTCCCGGGGGGTGGGGAGGGGAGAGTGTCCCGAGGTGTGGCGTGAGTGTCCCGGGGAGAGGGGAGAGTGTACCGAGGTGTGGCGTGAGTGTCCCGGGGAGAGGGGAGAGTGTCCCGGGGGGAGGGGAGAGTGTCACGGTGGGAGGGGAGAGTGTCCCGGGAGGAGGGGAGACTGTCTCGGGTGGAGGGGAGAGTGTCCCGAGGGGAGGGGAGTGTGTCTCGGGGGGGAGGGGAGAGTGTCCCGAGGAGAGGGGAGGGGAGAGTGTCCCGAGGAGAGGGGTGGGGAGAGTGTCTCCGCGGGTAGGGGAGTGTGTCCCGAGGAGAGGGGAGGGGAGAGTGTCCCGAGGGGAGGGGAGAGTGTCCCGGGGGGAGGGGAGGGGAGAGTGTCCCGAGGTGTGGCGTGAGTGTCCCGGGGAGAGGGGAGAGTGTCCCGGGGGGAGGGGAAAGGAGAGTGTCCCGAGGGGAGTGGAGAGTGTCCCGGGGGGAGGGGAGGGGAGAGTGTCCCGAGGGGAGTGGAGAGTTTCCCAGGGGGAGGGGAGGGGAGAGTGTCCCGAGGTGTGGCGTGAGTGTCCCGGGGAGAGGGGAGAGTGTCCCGGGGAGAGGGGAGAGTGTACCGAGGTGTGGCGTGAGTGTCCCGGGGAGAGGTGAGAGTGTCCCGGGGGGAGGGGAGAGTGTCACGGGGGGAGGGGAGAGTGTCATGGGGGGAGGGAGAGTGTCTCGGGGGAGGGGAGAGTGTCTCAGGGGGAGGAGAGAATGTCTCGGGGGAGTGGAGAGTGTCTCGGTGGGAGTGGAGAGTGTCTTGGGGGGAGGGGAGAGTGTCTCGGTGGGAGGGAAGAGTGTCTCGGGGGGAGGGGAGAGTGTCTCGGGGGGAGGGGAGAGTGTCTCGGGGGAGTGGAGAATGTCACGGGGGGAGGGAGAGTGTCTCGGGGGAGGGGAGAGTGTCTCGGGGGGAGGGGAGTGTGTCACGGGGGGAGGGAGAGTGTCTCGGGGTAGGGGAGTGTGTCTCGGGGTGAGGGGAGAGTGTCCCGGGGGAGGGGAGAGTGTCTCCGCGGGTAGGGGAGTGTGTCCCGAGGAGAGGGGAGGGGAGAGTGTCCCGAGGGGAGGGGAGAGTGTCCCGGGGGGAGGGGAGGGGAGAGTGTCCCGAGGGGAGTGGAGAGTTTCCCGGGGGGAGGGGAGGGGAGAGTGTCCCGGGAGGAAGGGAGACTGTCCCGGGGGGAGGGGAGGGGAGAGTGTCCCGAGGTGTGGCGTGAGTGTCCCGGGGAGAGGGGAGAGTGTCCCGGGGGGAGGGGAAAGGAGAGTGTCCCGAGGGGAGTGGAGAGTGTCCCGGGGGGAGGGGAGGGGAGAGTGTCCCGAGGGGAGTGGAGAGTTTCCCAGGGGGAGGGGAGGGGAGAGTGTACCGAGGTGTGGCGTGAGTGTCCCGGGGAGAGGTGAGAGTGTCCCGGGGGGAGGGGAGAGTGTCACGGGGGGAGGGGAGAGTGTCATGGGGGGAGGGAGAGTGTCTCGGGGGAGGGGAGAGTGTCTCAGGGGGAGGAGAGAATGTCTCGGGGGAGTGGAGAGTGTCTCGGTGGGAGTGGAGAGTGTCCCGGGGGGAGGGGAGGGGAGAGTGTCCCGAGGTGTGGCGTGAGTGTCCCGGGGAGAGGGGAGAGTGTCCCGGGGGGAGGGGAAAGGAGAGTGTCCCGAGGGGAGTGGAGAGTGTCCCGGGGGGAGGGGAGGGGAGAGTGTCCCGAGGGGAGTGGAGAGTTTCCCAGGGGGAGGGGAGGGGAGAGTGTCCCGAGGTGTGGCGTGAGTGTCCCGGGGAGAGGGGAGAGTGTCCCGGGGAGAGGGGAGAGTGTACCGAGGTGTGGCGTGAGTGTCCCGGGGAGAGGTGAGAGTGTCCCGGGGGGAGGGGAGAGTGTCACGGGGGGAGGGGAGAGTGTCATGGGGGGAGGGAGAGTGTCTCGGGGGAGGGGAGAGTGTCTCAGGGGGAGGAGAGAATGTCTCGGGGGAGTGGAGAGTGTCTCGGTGGGAGTGGAGAGTGTCTTGGGGGGAGGGGAGAGTGTCTCGGTGGGAGGGAAGAGTGTCTCGGGGGGAGGGGAGAGTGTCTCGGGGGGAGGGGAGAGTGTCTCGGGGGAGTGGAGAGTGTCTTGGGGGGAGGGGAGAGTGTCTCGGTGGGAGGGAAGAGTGTCTCGGGGGGAGGGGAGAGTGTCTCGGGGGGAGGGGAGAGTGTCTCGGGGGAGTGGAGAATGTCACGGGGGGAGGGAGAGTGTCTCGGGGGAGGGGAGAGTGTCTCGGGGGGAGGGGAGTGTGTCACGGGGGGAGGGAGAGTGTCTCGGGGTAGGGGAGTGTGTCTCGGGGTGAGGGGAGAGTGTCCCGGGGAGAGGGGAGAGTGTCCCGGGGGGAGGGGAGAGTGTCTCCGCGGGTAGGGGAATGTGTCCCGAGGAGAGGGGAGGGGAGAGTGTCCCGAGGGGAGGGGAGAGTGTCCCGGGGGGTGGGGAGGGGAGAGTGTCCCGAGGTGTGGCGTGAGTGTCCCGGGGAGAGGGGAGAGTGTACCGAGGTGTGGCGTGAGTGTCCCGGGGAGAGGGGAGAGTGTCCCGGGGGGAGGGGAGAGTGTCACGGTGGGAGGGGAGAGTGTCCCGGGAGGAGGGGAGACTGTCTCGGGTGGAGGGGAGAGTGTCCCGAGGGGAGGGGAGTGTGTCTCGGGGGGGAGGGGAGAGTGTCCCGAGGAGAGGGGAGGGGAGAGTGTCCCGAGGAGAGGGGTGGGGAGAGTGTCTCCGCGGGTAGGGGAGTGTGTCCCGAGGAGAGGGGAGGGGAGAGTGTCCCGAGGAGAGGGGTGGGGAGAGTGTCTCCGCGGGTAGGGGAGTGTGTCCCGAGGAGAGGGGAGGGGAGAGTGTCCCGAGGGGAGGGGAGAGTGTCCCGGGGGGAGGGGAGGGGAGAGTGTCCCGAGGTGTGGCGTGAGTGTCCCGGGGAGAGGGGAGAGTGTCCCGGGGGGAGGGGAAAGGAGAGTGTCCCGAGGGGAGTGGAGAGTGTCCCGGGGGGAGGGGAGGGGAGAGTGTCCCGAGGGGAGTGGAGAGTTTCCCAGGGGGAGGGGAGGGGAGAGTGTCCCGAGGTGTGGCGTGAGTGTCCCGGGGAGAGGGGAGAGTGTCCCGGGGAGAGGGGAGAGTGTACCGAGGTGTGGCGTGAGTGTCCCGGGGAGAGGTGAGAGTGTCCCGGGGGGAGGGGAGAGTGTCACGGGGGGAGGGGAGAGTGTCATGGGGGGAGGGAGAGTGTCTCGGGGGAGGGGAGAGTGTCTCAGGGGGAGGAGAGAATGTCTCGGGGGAGTGGAGAGTGTCTCGGTGGGAGTGGAGAGTGTCCCGGGGGGAGGGGAGGGGAGAGTGTCCCGAGGTGTGGCGTGAGTGTCCCGGGGAGAGGGGAGAGTGTCCCGGGGGGAGGGGAAAGGAGAGTGTCCCGAGGGGAGTGGAGAGTGTCCCGGGGGGAGGGGAGGGGAGAGTGTCCCGAGGGGAGTGGAGAGTTTCCCAGGGGGAGGGGAGGGGAGAGTGTCCCGAGGTGTGGCGTGAGTGTCCCGGGGAGAGGGGAGAGTGTCCCGGGGAGAGGGGAGAGTGTACCGAGGTGTGGCGTGAGTGTCCCGGGGAGAGGGGAGAGTGTCCCGGGGAGAGGGGAGAGTGTACCGAGGTGTGGCGTGAGTGTCCCGGGGAGAGGTGAGAGTGTCCCGGGGGGAGGGGAGAGTGTCACGGGGGGAGGGGAGAGTGTCATGGGGGGAGGGAGAGTGTCTCGGGGGAGGGGAGAGTGTCTCAGGGGGAGGAGAGAATGTCTCGGGGGAGTGGAGAGTGTCTCGGTGGGAGTGGAGAGTGTCCCGGGGGGAGGGGAGGGGAGAGTGTCCCGAGGTGTGGCGTGAGTGTCCCGGGGAGAGGGGAGAGTGTCCCGGGGGGAGGGGAAAGGAGAGTGTCCCGAGGGGAGTGGAGAGTGTCCCGGGGGGAGGGGAGGGGAGAGTGTCCCGAGGGGAGTGGAGAGTTTCCCAGGGGGAGGGGAGGGGAGAGTGTCCCGAGGTGTGGCGTGAGTGTCCCGGGGAGAGGGGAGAGTGTCCCGGGGAGAGGGGAGAGTGTACCGAGGTGTGGCGTGAGTGTCCCGGGGAGAGGTGAGAGTGTCCCGGGGGGAGGGGAGAGTGTCACGGGGGGAGGGGAGAGTGTCATGGGGGGAGGGAGAGTGTCTCGGGGGAGGGGAGAGTGTCTCAGGGGGAGGAGAGAATGTCTCGGGGGAGTGGAGAGTGTCTCGGTGGGAGTGGAGAGTGTCTTGGGGGGAGGGGAGAGTGTCTCGGTGGGAGGGAAGAGTGTCTCGGGGGGAGGGGAGAGTGTCTCGGGGGGAGGGGAGAGTGTCTCGGGGGAGTGGAGAGTGTCTTGGGGGGAGGGGAGAGTGTCTCGGTGGGAGGGAAGAGTGTCTCGGGGGGAGGGGAGAGTGTCTCGGGGGGAGGGGAGAGTGTCTCGGGGGAGTGGAGAATGTCACGGGGGGAGGGAGAGTGTCTCGGGGGAGGGGAGAGTGTCTCGGGGGGAGGGGAGTGTGTCACGGGGGGAGGGAGAGTGTCTCGGGGTAGGGGAGTGTGTCTCGGGGTGAGGGGAGAGTGTCCCGGGGGAGGGGAGAGTGTCTCCGCGGGTAGGGGAGTGTGTCCCGAGGAGAGGGGAGGGGAGAGTGTCCCGAGGGGCGGGGAGAGTGTCCCGGGGGGAGGGGAGGGGAGAGTGTCACGGGGGGAGGGGAGAGTGTCCCGGGGGGAGGGGAGGGGAGAGTGTCCCGGGAGGAAGGGAGACTGTCCCGGGGGGAGGGGAGAGTGTCTCCGCGGGTAGGGGAGTGTGTCCCGAGGAGAGGGGAGGGGAGAGTGTCCCGAGGGGAGGGGAGAGTGTCCCGGGGGGAGGGGAGAGTGTCTCCGCGGGTAGGGGAATGTGTCCCGAGGAGAGGGGAGGGGAGAGTGTCCCGAGGGGAGGGGAGAGTGTCCCGGGGGGTGGGGAGGGGAGAGTGTCCCGAGGTGTGGCGTGAGTGTCCCGGGGAGAGGGGAGAGTGTACCGAGGTGTGGCGTGAGTGTCCCGGGGAGAGGGGAGAGTGTCCCGGGGGGAGGGGAGAGTGTCACGGTGGGAGGGGAGAGTGTCCCGGGAGGAGGGGAGACTGTCTCGGGTGGAGGGGAGAGTGTCCCGAGGGGAGGGGAGTGTGTCTCGGGGGGGAGGGGAGAGTGTCCCGAGGAGAGGGGAGGGGAGAGTGTCCCGAGGAGAGGGGTGGGGAGAGTGTCTCCGCGGGTAGGGGAGTGTGTCCCGAGGAGAGGGGAGGGGAGAGTGTCCCGAGGGGAGGGGAGAGTGTCCCGGGGGGAGGGGAGGGGAGAGTGTCCCGAGGTGTGGCGTGAGTGTCCCGGGGAGAGGGGAGAGTGTCCCGGGGGGAGGGGAAAGGAGAGTGTCCCGAGGGGAGTGGAGAGTGTCCCGGGGGGAGGGGAGGGGAGAGTGTCCCGAGGGGAGTGGAGAGTTTCCCAGGGGGAGGGGAGGGGAGAGTGTCCCGAGGTGTGGCGTGAGTGTCCCGGGGAGAGGGGAGAGTGTCCCGGGGAGAGGGGAGAGTGTACCGAGGTGTGGCGTGAGTGTCCCGGGGAGAGGTGAGAGTGTCCCGGGGGGAGGGGAGAGTGTCACGGGGGGAGGGGAGAGTGTCATGGGGGGAGGGAGAGTGTCTCGGGGGAGGGGAGAGTGTCTCAGGGGGAGGAGAGAATGTCTCGGGGGAGTGGAGAGTGTCTCGGTGGGAGTGGAGAGTGTCTTGGGGGGAGGGGAGAGTGTCTCGGTGGGAGGGAAGAGTGTCTCGGGGGGAGGGGAGAGTGTCTCGGGGGGAGGGGAGAGTGTCTCGGGGGAGTGGAGAATGTCACGGGGGGAGGGAGAGTGTCTCGGGGGAGGGGAGAGTGTCTCGGGGGGAGGGGAGTGTGTCACGGGGGGAGGGAGAGTGTCTCGGGGTAGGGGAGTGTGTCTCGGGGTGAGGGGAGAGTGTCCCGGGGGAGGGGAGAGTGTCTCCGCGGGTAGGGGAGTGTGTCCCGAGGAGAGGGGAGGGGAGAGTGTCCCGAGGGGCGGGGAGAGTGTCCCGGGGGGAGGGGAGGGGAGAGTGTCACGGGGGGAGGGGAGAGTGTCCCGGGGGGAGGGGAGGGGAGAGTGTCCCGGGAGGAAGGGAGACTGTCCCGGGGGGAGGGGAGAGTGTCTCCGCGGGTAGGGGAGTGTGTCCCGAGGAGAGGGGAGGGGAGAGTGTCCCGAGGGGAGGGGAGAGTGTCCCGGGGGGAGGGGAGAGTGTCTCCGCGGGTAGGGGAATGTGTCCCGAGGAGAGGGGAGGGGAGAGTGTCCCGAGGGGAGGGGAGAGTGTCCCGGGGGGTGGGGAGGGGAGAGTGTCCCGAGGTGTGGCGTGAGTGTCCCGGGGAGAGGGGAGAGTGTACCGAGGTGTGGCGTGAGTGTCCCGGGGAGAGGGGAGAGTGTCCCGGGGGGAGGGGAGAGTGTCACGGTGGGAGGGGAGAGTGTCCCGGGAGGAGGGGAGACTGTCTCGGGTGGAGGGGAGAGTGTCCCGAGGGGAGGGGAGTGTGTCTCGGGGGGGAGGGGAGAGTGTCCCGAGGAGAGGGGAGGGGAGAGTGTCCCGAGGAGAGGGGTGGGGAGAGTGTCTCCGCGGGTAGGGGAGTGTGTCCCGAGGAGAGGGGAGGGGAGAGTGTCCCGAGGGGAGGGGAGAGTGTCCCGGGGGGAGGGGAGGGGAGAGTGTCCCGAGGTGTGGCGTGAGTGTCCCGGGGAGAGGGGAGAGTGTCCCGGGGGGAGGGGAAAGGAGAGTGTCCCGAGGGGAGTGGAGAGTGTCCCGGGGGGAGGGGAGGGGAGAGTGTCCCGAGGGGAGTGGAGAGTTTCCCAGGGGGAGGGGAGGGGAGAGTGTCCCGAGGTGTGGCGTGAGTGTCCCGGGGAGAGGGGAGAGTGTCCCGGGGAGAGGGGAGAGTGTACCGAGGTGTGGCGTGAGTGTCCCGGGGAGAGGTGAGAGTGTCCCGGGGGGAGGGGAGAGTGTCACGGGGGGAGGGGAGAGTGTCATGGGGGGAGGGAGAGTGTCTCGGGGGAGGGGAGAGTGTCTCAGGGGGAGGAGAGAATGTCTCGGGGGAGTGGAGAGTGTCTCGGTGGGAGTGGAGAGTGTCTTGGGGGGAGGGGAGAGTGTCTCGGTGGGAGGGAAGAGTGTCTCGGGGGGAGGGGAGAGTGTCTCGGGGGGAGGGGAGAGTGTCTCGGGGGAGTGGAGAATGTCACGGGGGGAGGGAGAGTGTCTCGGGGGAGGGGAGAGTGTCTCGGGGGGAGGGGAGTGTGTCACGGGGGGAGGGAGAGTGTCTCGGGGTAGGGGAGTGTGTCTCGGGGTGAGGGGAGAGTGTCCCGGGGGAGGGGAGAGTGTCTCCGCGGGTAGGGGAGTGTGTCCCGAGGAGAGGGGAGGGGAGAGTGTCCCGAGGGGCGGGGAGAGTGTCCCGGGGGGAGGGGAGGGGAGAGTGTCACGGGGGGAGGGGAGAGTGTCCCGGGGGGAGGGGAGGGGAGAGTGTCCCGGGAGGAAGGGAGACTGTCCCGGGGGGAGGGGAGAGTGTCTCCGCGGGTAGGGGAGTGTGTCCCGAGGAGAGGGGAGGGGAGAGTGTCCCGAGGGGAGGGGAGAGTGTCCCGGGGGGAGGGGAGAGTGTCTCCGCGGGTAGGGGAATGTGTCCCGAGGAGAGGGGAGGGGAGAGTGTCCCGAGGGGAGGGGAGAGTGTCCCGGGGGGTGGGGAGGGGAGAGTGTCCCGAGGTGTGGCGTGAGTGTCCCGGGGAGAGGGGAGAGTGTACCGAGGTGTGGCGTGAGTGTCCCGGGGAGAGGGGAGAGTGTCCCGGGGGGAGGGGAGAGTGTCACGGTGGGAGGGGAGAGTGTCCCGGGAGGAGGGGAGACTGTCTCGGGTGGAGGGGAGAGTGTCCCGAGGGGAGGGGAGTGTGTCTCGGGGGGGAGGGGAGAGTGTCCCGAGGAGAGGGGAGGGGAGAGTGTCCCGAGGAGAGGGGTGGGGAGAGTGTCTCCGCGGGTAGGGGAGTGTGTCCCGAGGAGAGGGGAGGGGAGAGTGTCCCGAGGGGAGGGGAGAGTGTCCCGGGGGGAGGGGAGGGGAGAGTGTCCCGAGGTGTGGCGTGAGTGTCCCGGGGAGAGGGGAGAGTGTCCCGGGGGGAGGGGAAAGGAGAGTGTCCCGAGGTGTGGCGTGAGTGTCCCGGGGAGAGGGGAGAGTGTACCGAGGTGTGGCGTGAGTGTCCCGGGGAGAGGGGAGAGTGTCCCGGGGGGAGGGGAGAGTGTCTCCGCGGGTAGGGGAATGTGTCCCGAGGAGAGGGGAGGGGAGAGTGTCCCGAGGGGAGGGGAGAGTGTCCCGGGGGGTGGGGAGGGGAGAGTGTCCCGAGGTGTGGCGTGAGTGTCCCGGGGAGAGGGGAGAGTGTACCGAGGTGTGGCGTGAGTGTCCCGGGGAGAGGGGAGAGTGTCCCGGGGGGAGGGGAGAGTGTCACGGTGGGAGGGGAGAGTGTCCCGGGAGGAGGGGAGACTGTCTCGGGTGGAGGGGAGAGTGTCCCGAGGGGAGGGGAGTGTGTCTCGGGGGGGAGGGGAGAGTGTCCCGAGGAGAGGGGAGGGGAGAGTGTCCCGAGGAGAGGGGTGGGGAGAGTGTCTCCGCGGGTAGGGGAGTGTGTCCCGAGGAGAGGGGAGGGGAGAGTGTCCCGAGGGGAGGGGAGAGTGTCCCGGGGGGAGGGGAGGGGAGAGTGTCCCGAGGTGTGGCGTGAGTGTCCCGGGGAGAGGGGAGAGTGTCCCGGGGGGAGGGGAAAGGAGAGTGTCCCGAGGGGAGTGGAGAGTGTCCCGGGGGGAGGGGAGGGGAGAGTGTCCCGAGGGGAGTGGAGAGTTTCCCAGGGGGAGGGGAGGGGAGAGTGTCCCGAGGTGTGGCGTGAGTGTCCCGGGGAGAGGGGAGAGTGTCCCGGGGAGAGGGGAGAGTGTACCGAGGTGTGGCGTGAGTGTCCCGGGGAGAGGTGAGAGTGTCCCGGGGGGAGGGGAGAGTGTCACGGGGGGAGGGGAGAGTGTCATGGGGGGAGGGAGAGTGTCTCGGGGGAGGGGAGAGTGTCTCAGGGGGAGGAGAGAATGTCTCGGGGGAGTGGAGAGTGTCTCGGTGGGAGTGGAGAGTGTCTTGGGGGGAGGGGAGAGTGTCTCGGTGGGAGGGAAGAGTGTCTCGGGGGGAGGGGAGAGTGTCTCGGGGGGAGGGGAGAGTGTCTCGGGGGAGTGGAGAATGTCACGGGGGGAGGGAGAGTGTCTCGGGGGAGGGGAGAGTGTCTCGGGGGGAGGGGAGTGTGTCACGGGGGGAGGGAGAGTGTCTCGGGGTAGGGGAGTGTGTCTCGGGGTGAGGGGAGAGTGTCCCGGGGGAGGGGAGAGTGTCTCCGCGGGTAGGGGAGTGTGTCCCGAGGAGAGGGGAGGGGAGAGTGTCCCGAGGGGCGGGGAGAGTGTCCCGGGGGGAGGGGAGGGGAGAGTGTCACGGGGGGAGGGGAGAGTGTCCCGGGGGGAGGGGAGGGGAGAGTGTCCCGGGAGGAAGGGAGACTGTCCCGGGGGGAGGGGAGAGTGTCTCCGCGGGTAGGGGAGTGTGTCCCGAGGAGAGGGGAGGGGAGAGTGTCCCGAGGGGAGGGGAGAGTGTCCCGGGGGGAGGGGAGAGTGTCTCCGCGGGTAGGGGAATGTGTCCCGAGGAGAGGGGAGGGGAGAGTGTCCCGAGGGGAGGGGAGAGTGTCCCGGGGGGTGGGGAGGGGAGAGTGTCCCGAGGTGTGGCGTGAGTGTCCCGGGGAGAGGGGAGAGTGTACCGAGGTGTGGCGTGAGTGTCCCGGGGAGAGGGGAGAGTGTCCCGGGGGGAGGGGAGAGTGTCACGGTGGGAGGGGAGAGTGTCCCGGGAGGAGGGGAGACTGTCTCGGGTGGAGGGGAGAGTGTCCCGAGGGGAGGGGAGTGTGTCTCGGGGGGGAGGGGAGAGTGTCCCGAGGAGAGGGGAGGGGAGAGTGTCCCGAGGAGAGGGGTGGGGAGAGTGTCTCCGCGGGTAGGGGAGTGTGTCCCGAGGAGAGGGGAGGGGAGAGTGTCCCGAGGGGAGGGGAGAGTGTCCCGGGGGGAGGGGAGGGGAGAGTGTCCCGAGGTGTGGCGTGAGTGTCCCGGGGAGAGGGGAGAGTGTCCCGGGGGGAGGGGAAAGGAGAGTGTCCCGAGGGGAGTGGAGAGTGTCCCGGGGGGAGGGGAGGGGAGAGTGTCCCGAGGGGAGTGGAGAGTTTCCCAGGGGGAGGGGAGGGGAGAGTGTCCCGAGGTGTGGCGTGAGTGTCCCGGGGAGAGGGGAGAGTGTCCCGGGGAGAGGGGAGAGTGTACCGAGGTGTGGCGTGAGTGTCCCGGGGAGAGGTGAGAGTGTCCCGGGGGGAGGGGAGAGTGTCACGGGGGGAGGGGAGAGTGTCATGGGGGGAGGGAGAGTGTCTCGGGGGAGGGGAGAGTGTCTCAGGGGGAGGAGAGAATGTCTCGGGGGAGTGGAGAGTGTCTCGGTGGGAGTGGAGAGTGTCTTGGGGGGAGGGGAGAGTGTCTCGGTGGGAGGGAAGAGTGTCTCGGGGGGAGGGGAGAGTGTCTCGGGGGGAGGGGAGAGTGTCTCGGGGGAGTGGAGAATGTCACGGGGGGAGGGAGAGTGTCTCGGGGGAGGGGAGAGTGTCTCGGGGGGAGGGGAGTGTGTCACGGGGGGAGGGAGAGTGTCTCGGGGTAGGGGAGTGTGTCTCGGGGTGAGGGGAGAGTGTCCCGGGGGAGGGGAGAGTGTCTCCGCGGGTAGGGGAGTGTGTCCCGAGGAGAGGGGAGGGGAGAGTGTCCCGAGGGGCGGGGAGAGTGTCCCGGGGGGAGGGGAGGGGAGAGTGTCACGAGGGGAGGGGAGAGTGTCCCGGGGGGAGGGGAGGGGAGAGTGTCCCGGGAGGAAGGGAGACTGTCCCGGGGGGAGGGGAGAGTGTCTCCGCGGGTAGGGGAGTGTGTCCCGAGGAGAGGGGAGGGGAGAGTGTCCCGAGGGGAGGGGAGAGTGTCCCGGGGGGAGGGGAGAGTGTCTCCGCGGGTAGGGGAATGTGTCCCGAGGAGAGGGGAGGGGAGAGTGTCCCGAGGGGAGGGGAGAGTGTCCCGGGGGGTGGGGAGGGGAGAGTGTCCCGAGGTGTGGCGTGAGTGTCCCGGGGAGAGGGGAGAGTGTACCGAGGTGTGGCGTGAGTGTCCCGGGGAGAGGGGAGAGTGTCCCGGGGGGAGGGGAGAGTGTCACGGTGGGAGGGGAGAGTGTCCCGGGAGGAGGGGAGACTGTCTCGGGTGGAGGGGAGAGTGTCCCGAGGGGAGGGGAGTGTGTCTCGGGGGGGAGGGGAGAGTGTCCCGAGGAGAGGGGAGGGGAGAGTGTCCCGAGGAGAGGGGTGGGGAGAGTGTCTCCGCGGGTAGGGGAGTGTGTCCCGAGGAGAGGGGAGGGGAGAGTGTCCCGAGGGGAGGGGAGAGTGTCCCGGGGGGAGGGGAGGGGAGAGTGTCCCGAGGTGTGGCGTGAGTGTCCCGGGGAGAGGGGAGAGTGTCCCGGGGGGAGGGGAAAGGAGAGTGTCCCGAGGGGAGTGGAGAGTGTCCCGGGGGGAGGGGAGGGGAGAGTGTCCCGAGGGGAGTGGAGAGTTTCCCAGGGGGAGGGGAGGGGAGAGTGTCCCGAGGTGTGGCGTGAGTGTCCCGGGGAGAGGGGAGAGTGTCCCGGGGAGAGGGGAGAGTGTACCGAGGTGTGGCGTGAGTGTCCCGGGGAGAGGTGAGAGTGTCCCGGGGGGAGGGGAGAGTGTCACGGGGGGAGGGGAGAGTGTCATGGGGGGAGGGAGAGTGTCTCGGGGGAGGGGAGAGTGTCTCAGGGGGAGGAGAGAATGTCTCGGGGGAGTGGAGAGTGTCTCGGTGGGAGTGGAGAGTGTCTTGGGGGGAGGGGAGAGTGTCTCGGTGGGAGGGAAGAGTGTCTCGGGGGGAGGGGAGAGTGTCTCGGGGGGAGGGGAGAGTGTCTCGGGGGAGTGGAGAATGTCACGGGGGGAGGGAGAGTGTCTCGGGGGAGGGGAGAGTGTCTCGGGGGGAGGGGAGTGTGTCACGGGGGGAGGGAGAGTGTCTCGGGGTAGGGGAGTGTGTCTCGGGGTGAGGGGAGAGTGTCCCGGGGGAGGGGAGAGTGTCTCCGCGGGTAGGGGAGTGTGTCCCGAGGAGAGGGGAGGGGAGAGTGTCCCGAGGGGCGGGGAGAGTGTCCCGGGGGGAGGGGAGGGGAGAGTGTCACGGGGGGAGGGGAGAGTGTCCCGGGGGGAGGGGAGGGGAGAGTGTCCCGGGAGGAAGGGAGACTGTCCCGGGGGGAGGGGAGAGTGTCTCCGCGGGTAGGGGAGTGTGTCCCGAGGAGAGGGGAGGGGAGAGTGTCCCGAGGGGAGGGGAGAGTGTCCCGGGGGGAGGGGAGAGTGTCTCCGCGGGTAGGGGAATGTGTCCCGAGGAGAGGGGAGGGGAGAGTGTCCCGAGGGGAGGGGAGAGTGTCCCGGGGGGTGGGGAGGGGAGAGTGTCCCGAGGTGTGGCGTGAGTGTCCCGGGGAGAGGGGAGAGTGTACCGAGGTGTGGCGTGAGTGTCCCGGGGAGAGGGGAGAGTGTCCCGGGGGGAGGGGAGAGTGTCACGGTGGGAGGGGAGAGTGTCCCGGGAGGAGGGGAGACTGTCTCGGGTGGAGGGGAGAGTGTCCCGAGGGGAGGGGAGTGTGTCTCGGGGGGGAGGGGAGAGTGTCCCGAGGAGAGGGGAGGGGAGAGTGTCCCGAGGAGAGGGGTGGGGAGAGTGTCTCCGCGGGTAGGGGAGTGTGTCCCGAGGAGAGGGGAGGGGAGAGTGTCCCGAGGGGAGGGGAGAGTGTCCCGGGGGGAGGGGAGGGGAGAGTGTCCCGAGGTGTGGCGTGAGTGTCCCGGGGAGAGGGGAGAGTGTCCCGGGGGGAGGGGAAAGGAGAGTGTCCCGAGGTGTGGCGTGAGTGTCCCGGGGAGAGGGGAGAGTGTACCGAGGTGTGGCGTGAGTGTCCCGGGGAGAGGGGAGAGTGTCCCGGGGGGAGGGGAGAGTGTCTCCGCGGGTAGGGGAATGTGTCCCGAGGAGAGGGGAGGGGAGAGTGTCCCGAGGGGAGGGGAGAGTGTCCCGGGGGGTGGGGAGGGGAGAGTGTCCCGAGGTGTGGCGTGAGTGTCCCGGGGAGAGGGGAGAGTGTACCGAGGTGTGGCGTGAGTGTCCCGGGGAGAGGGGAGAGTGTCCCGGGGGGAGGGGAGAGTGTCACGGTGGGAGGGGAGAGTGTCCCGGGAGGAGGGGAGACTGTCTCGGGTGGAGGGGAGAGTGTCCCGAGGGGAGGGGAGTGTGTCTCGGGGGGGAGGGGAGAGTGTCCCGAGGAGAGGGGAGGGGAGAGTGTCCCGAGGAGAGGGGTGGGGAGAGTGTCTCCGCGGGTAGGGGAGTGTGTCCCGAGGAGAGGGGAGGGGAGAGTGTCCCGAGGGGAGGGGAGAGTGTCCCGGGGGGAGGGGAGGGGAGAGTGTCCCGAGGTGTGGCGTGAGTGTCCCGGGGAGAGGGGAGAGTGTCCCGGGGGGAGGGGAAAGGAGAGTGTCCCGAGGTGTGGCGTGAGTGTCCCGGGGAGAGGGGAGAGTGTACCGAGGTGTGGCGTGAGTGTCCCGGGGAGAGGGGAGAGTGTCCCGGGGGGAGGGGAGAGTGTCTCCGCGGGTAGGGGAATGTGTCCCGAGGAGAGGGGAGGGGAGAGTGTCCCGAGGGGAGGGGAGAGTGTCCCGGGGGGTGGGGAGGGGAGAGTGTCCCGAGGTGTGGCGTGAGTGTCCCGGGGAGAGGGGAGAGTGTACCGAGGTGTGGCGTGAGTGTCCCGGGGAGAGGGGAGAGTGTCCCGGGGGGAGGGGAGAGTGTCACGGTGGGAGGGGAGAGTGTCCCGGGAGGAGGGGAGACTGTCTCGGGTGGAGGGGAGAGTGTCCCGAGGGGAGGGGAGTGTGTCTCGGGGGGGAGGGGAGAGTGTCCCGAGGAGAGGGGAGGGGAGAGTGTCCCGAGGAGAGGGGTGGGGAGAGTGTCTCCGCGGGTAGGGGAGTGTGTCCCGAGGAGAGGGGAGGGGAGAGTGTCCCGAGGGGAGGGGAGAGTGTCCCGGGGGGAGGGGAGGGGAGAGTGTCCCGAGGTGTGGCGTGAGTGTCCCGGGGAGAGGGGAGAGTGTCCCGGGGGGAGGGGAAAGGAGAGTGTCCCGAGGGGAGTGGAGAGTGTCCCGGGGGGAGGGGAGGGGAGAGTGTCCCGAGGGGAGTGGAGAGTTTCCCAGGGGGAGGGGAGGGGAGAGTGTCCCGAGGTGTGGCGTGAGTGTCCCGGGGAGAGGGGAGAGTGTCCCGGGGAGAGGGGAGAGTGTACCGAGGTGTGGCGTGAGTGTCCCGGGGAGAGGTGAGAGTGTCCCGGGGGGAGGGGAGAGTGTCACGGGGGGAGGGGAGAGTGTCATGGGGGGAGGGAGAGTGTCTCGGGGGAGGGGAGAGTGTCTCAGGGGGAGGAGAGAATGTCTCGGGGGAGTGGAGAGTGTCTCGGTGGGAGTGGAGAGTGTCTTGGGGGGAGGGGAGAGTGTCTCGGTGGGAGGGAAGAGTGTCTCGGGGGGAGGGGAGAGTGTCTCGGGGGGAGGGGAGAGTGTCTCGGGGGAGTGGAGAATGTCACGGGGGGAGGGAGAGTGTCTCGGGGGAGGGGAGAGTGTCTCGGGGGGAGGGGAGTGTGTCACGGGGGGAGGGAGAGTGTCTCGGGGTAGGGGAGTGTGTCTCGGGGTGAGGGGAGAGTGTCCCGGGGGAGGGGAGAGTGTCTCCGCGGGTAGGGGAGTGTGTCCCGAGGAGAGGGGAGGGGAGAGTGTCCCGAGGGGCGGGGAGAGTGTCCCGGGGGGAGGGGAGGGGAGAGTGTCACGGGGGGAGGGGAGAGTGTCCCGGGGGGAGGGGAGGGGAGAGTGTCCCGGGAGGAAGGGAGACTGTCCCGGGGGGAGGGGAGAGTGTCTCCGCGGGTAGGGGAGTGTGTCCCGAGGAGAGGGGAGGGGAGAGTGTCCCGAGGGGAGGGGAGAGTGTCCCGGGGGGAGGGGAGAGTGTCTCCGCGGGTAGGGGAATGTGTCCCGAGGAGAGGGGAGGGGAGAGTGTCCCGAGGGGAGGGGAGAGTGTCCCGGGGGGTGGGGAGGGGAGAGTGTCCCGAGGTGTGGCGTGAGTGTCCCGGGGAGAGGGGAGAGTGTACCGAGGTGTGGCGTGAGTGTCCCGGGGAGAGGGGAGAGTGTCCCGGGGGGAGGGGAGAGTGTCACGGTGGGAGGGGAGAGTGTCCCGGGAGGAGGGGAGACTGTCTCGGGTGGAGGGGAGAGTGTCCCGAGGGGAGGGGAGTGTGTCTCGGGGGGGAGGGGAGAGTGTCCCGAGGAGAGGGGAGGGGAGAGTGTCCCGAGGAGAGGGGTGGGGAGAGTGTCTCCGCGGGTAGGGGAGTGTGTCCCGAGGAGAGGGGAGGGGAGAGTGTCCCGAGGGGAGGGGAGAGTGTCCCGGGGGGAGGGGAGGGGAGAGTGTCCCGAGGTGTGGCGTGAGTGTCCCGGGGAGAGGGGAGAGTGTCCCGGGGGGAGGGGAAAGGAGAGTGTCCCGAGGGGAGTGGAGAGTGTCCCGGGGGGAGGGGAGGGGAGAGTGTCCCGAGGGGAGTGGAGAGTTTCCCAGGGGGAGGGGAGGGGAGAGTGTCCCGAGGTGTGGCGTGAGTGTCCCGGGGAGAGGGGAGAGTGTCCCGGGGAGAGGGGAGAGTGTACCGAGGTGTGGCGTGAGTGTCCCGGGGAGAGGTGAGAGTGTCCCGGGGGGAGGGGAGAGTGTCACGGGGGGAGGGGAGAGTGTCATGGGGGGAGGGAGAGTGTCTCGGGGGAGGGGAGAGTGTCTCAGGGGGAGGAGAGAATGTCTCGGGGGAGTGGAGAGTGTCTCGGTGGGAGTGGAGAGTGTCTTGGGGGGAGGGGAGAGTGTCTCGGTGGGAGGGAAGAGTGTCTCGGGGGGAGGGGAGAGTGTCTCGGGGGGAGGGGAGAGTGTCTCGGGGGAGTGGAGAGTGTCTTGGGGGGAGGGGAGAGTGTCTCGGTGGGAGGGAAGAGTGTCTCGGGGGGAGGGGAGAGTGTCTCGGGGGGAGGGGAGAGTGTCTCGGGGGAGTGGAGAATGTCACGGGGGGAGGGAGAGTGTCTCGGGGGAGGGGAGAGTGTCTCGGGGGGAGGGGAGTGTGTCACGGGGGGAGGGAGAGTGTCTCGGGGTAGGGGAGTGTGTCTCGGGGTGAGGGGAGAGTGTCCCGGGGGAGGGGAGAGTGTCTCCGCGGGTAGGGGAGTGTGTCCCGAGGAGAGGGGAGGGGAGAGTGTCCCGAGGGGCGGGGAGAGTGTCCCGGGGGGAGGGGAGGGGAGAGTGTCACGGGGGGAGGGGAGAGTGTCCCGGGGGGAGGGGAGGGGAGAGTGTCCCGGGAGGAAGGGAGACTGTCCCGGGGGGAGGGGAGAGTGTCTCCGCGGGTAGGGGAGTGTGTCCCGAGGAGAGGGGAGGGGAGAGTGTCCCGAGGGGAGGGGAGAGTGTCCCGGGGGGAGGGGAGAGTGTCTCCGCGGGTAGGGGAATGTGTCCCGAGGAGAGGGGAGGGGAGAGTGTCCCGAGGGGAGGGGAGAGTGTCCCGGGGGGTGGGGAGGGGAGAGTGTCCCGAGGTGTGGCGTGAGTGTCCCGGGGAGAGGGGAGAGTGTACCGAGGTGTGGCGTGAGTGTCCCGGGGAGAGGGGAGAGTGTCCCGGGGGGAGGGGAGAGTGTCACGGTGGGAGGGGAGAGTGTCCCGGGAGGAGGGGAGACTGTCTCGGGTGGAGGGGAGAGTGTCCCGAGGGGAGGGGAGTGTGTCTCGGGGGGGAGGGGAGAGTGTCCCGAGGAGAGGGGAGGGGAGAGTGTCCCGAGGAGAGGGGTGGGGAGAGTGTCTCCGCGGGTAGGGGAGTGTGTCCCGAGGAGAGGGGAGGGGAGAGTGTCCCGAGGGGAGGGGAGAGTGTCCCGGGGGGAGGGGAGGGGAGAGTGTCCCGAGGTGTGGCGTGAGTGTCCCGGGGAGAGGGGAGAGTGTCCCGGGGGGAGGGGAAAGGAGAGTGTCCCGAGGGGAGTGGAGAGTGTCCCGGGGGGAGGGGAGGGGAGAGTGTCCCGAGGGGAGTGGAGAGTTTCCCAGGGGGAGGGGAGGGGAGAGTGTCCCGAGGTGTGGCGTGAGTGTCCCGGGGAGAGGGGAGAGTGTCCCGGGGAGAGGGGAGAGTGTACCGAGGTGTGGCGTGAGTGTCCCGGGGAGAGGTGAGAGTGTCCCGGGGGGAGGGGAGAGTGTCACGGGGGGAGGGGAGAGTGTCATGGGGGGAGGGAGAGTGTCTCGGGGGAGGGGAGAGTGTCTCAGGGGGAGGAGAGAATGTCTCGGGGGAGTGGAGAGTGTCTCGGTGGGAGTGGAGAGTGTCTTGGGGGGAGGGGAGAGTGTCTCGGTGGGAGGGAAGAGTGTCTCGGGGGGAGGGGAGAGTGTCTCGGGGGGAGGGGAGAGTGTCTCGGGGGAGTGGAGAATGTCACGGGGGGAGGGAGAGTGTCTCGGGGGAGGGGAGAGTGTCTCGGGGGGAGGGGAGTGTGTCACGGGGGGAGGGAGAGTGTCTCGGGGTAGGGGAGTGTGTCTCGGGGTGAGGGGAGAGTGTCCCGGGGGAGGGGAGAGTGTCTCCGCGGGTAGGGGAGTGTGTCCCGAGGAGAGGGGAGGGGAGAGTGTCCCGAGGGGCGGGGAGAGTGTCCCGGGGGGAGGGGAGGGGAGAGTGTCACGGGGGGAGGGGAGAGTGTCCCGGGGGGAGGGGAGGGGAGAGTGTCCCGGGAGGAAGGGAGACTGTCCCGGGGGGAGGGGAGAGTGTCTCCGCGGGTAGGGGAGTGTGTCCCGAGGAGAGGGGAGGGGAGAGTGTCCCGAGGGGAGGGGAGAGTGTCCCGGGGGGAGGGGAGAGTGTCTCCGCGGGTAGGGGAATGTGTCCCGAGGAGAGGGGAGGGGAGAGTGTCCCGAGGGGAGGGGAGAGTGTCCCGGGGGGTGGGGAGGGGAGAGTGTCCCGAGGTGTGGCGTGAGTGTCCCGGGGAGAGGGGAGAGTGTACCGAGGTGTGGCGTGAGTGTCCCGGGGAGAGGGGAGAGTGTCCCGGGGGGAGGGGAGAGTGTCACGGTGGGAGGGGAGAGTGTCCCGGGAGGAGGGGAGACTGTCTCGGGTGGAGGGGAGAGTGTCCCGAGGGGAGGGGAGTGTGTCTCGGGGGGGAGGGGAGAGTGTCCCGAGGAGAGGGGAGGGGAGAGTGTCCCGAGGAGAGGGGTGGGGAGAGTGTCTCCGCGGGTAGGGGAGTGTGTCCCGAGGAGAGGGGAGGGGAGAGTGTCCCGAGGGGAGGGGAGAGTGTCCCGGGGGGAGGGGAGGGGAGAGTGTCCCGAGGTGTGGCGTGAGTGTCCCGGGGAGAGGGGAGAGTGTCCCGGGGGGAGGGGAAAGGAGAGTGTCCCGAGGGGAGTGGAGAGTGTCCCGGGGGGAGGGGAGGGGAGAGTGTCCCGAGGGGAGTGGAGAGTTTCCCAGGGGGAGGGGAGGGGAGAGTGTCCCGAGGTGTGGCGTGAGTGTCCCGGGGAGAGGGGAGAGTGTCCCGGGGAGAGGGGAGAGTGTACCGAGGTGTGGCGTGAGTGTCCCGGGGAGAGGTGAGAGTGTCCCGGGGGGAGGGGAGAGTGTCACGGGGGGAGGGGAGAGTGTCATGGGGGGAGGGAGAGTGTCTCGGGGGAGGGGAGAGTGTCTCAGGGGGAGGAGAGAATGTCTCGGGGGAGTGGAGAGTGTCTCGGTGGGAGTGGAGAGTGTCTTGGGGGGAGGGGAGAGTGTCTCGGTGGGAGGGAAGAGTGTCTCGGGGGGAGGGGAGAGTGTCTCGGGGGGAGGGGAGAGTGTCTCGGGGGAGTGGAGAATGTCACGGGGGGAGGGAGAGTGTCTCGGGGGAGGGGAGAGTGTCTCGGGGGGAGGGGAGTGTGTCACGGGGGGAGGGAGAGTGTCTCGGGGTAGGGGAGTGTGTCTCGGGGTGAGGGGAGAGTGTCCCGGGGGAGGGGAGTGTGTCTCCGCGGGTAGGGGAGTGTGTCCCGAGGAGAGGGGAGGGGAGAGTGTCCCGAGGGGCGGGGAGAGTGTCCCGGGGGGTGGGGAGGGGAGAGTGTCCCGAGGTGTGGCGTGAGTGTCCCGGGGAGAGGGGAGAGTGTACCGAGGTGTGGCGTGAGTGTCCCGGGGAGAGGGGAGAGTGTCCCGGGGGGAGGGGAGAGTGTCACGGTGGGAGGGGAGAGTGTCCCGGGAGGAGGGGAGACTGTCTCGGGTGGAGGGGAGAGTGTCCCGAGGGGAGGGGAGTGTGTCTCGGGGGGGAGGGGAGAGTGTCCCGAGGAGAGGGGAGGGGAGAGTGTCCCGAGGAGAGGGGTGGGGAGAGTGTCTCCGCGGGTAGGGGAGTGTGTCCCGAGGAGAGGGGAGGGGAGAGTGTCCCGAGGGGAGGGGAGAGTGTCCCGGGGGGAGGGGAGGGGAGAGTGTCCCGAGGTGTGGCGTGAGTGTCCCGGGGAGAGGGGAGAGTGTCCCGGGGGGAGGGGAAAGGAGAGTGTCCCGAGGGGAGTGGAGAGTGTCCCGGGGGGAGGGGAGGGGAGAGTGTCCCGAGGGGAGTGGAGAGTTTCCCAGGGGGAGGGGAGGGGAGAGTGTCCCGAGGTGTGGCGTGAGTGTCCCGGGGAGAGGGGAGAGTGTCCCGGGGAGAGGGGAGAGTGTACCGAGGTGTGGCGTGAGTGTCCCGGGGAGAGGTGAGAGTGTCCCGGGGGGAGGGGAGAGTGTCACGGGGGGAGGGGAGAGTGTCATGGGGGGAGGGAGAGTGTCTCGGGGGAGGGGAGAGTGTCTCAGGGGGAGGAGAGAATGTCTCGGGGGAGTGGAGAGTGTCTCGGTGGGAGTGGAGAGTGTCTTGGGGGGAGGGGAGAGTGTCTCGGTGGGAGGGAAGAGTGTCTCGGGGGGAGGGGAGAGTGTCTCGGGGGGAGGGGAGAGTGTCTCGGGGGAGTGGAGAGTGTCTTGGGGGGAGGGGAGAGTGTCTCGGTGGGAGGGAAGAGTGTCTCGGGGGGAGGGGAGAGTGTCTCGGGGGGAGGGGAGAGTGTCTCGGGGGAGTGGAGAATGTCACGGGGGGAGGGAGAGTGTCTCGGGGGAGGGGAGAGTGTCTCGGGGGGAGGGGAGTGTGTCACGGGGGGAGGGAGAGTGTCTCGGGGTAGGGGAGTGTGTCTCGGGGTGAGGGGAGAGTGTCCCGGGGGAGGGGAGAGTGTCTCCGCGGGTAGGGGAGTGTGTCCCGAGGAGAGGGGAGGGGAGAGTGTCCCGAGGGGCGGGGAGAGTGTCCCGGGGGGAGGGGAGGGGAGAGTGTCACGGGGGGAGGGGAGAGTGTCCCGGGGGGAGGGGAGGGGAGAGTGTCCCGGGAGGAAGGGAGACTGTCCCGGGGGGAGGGGAGAGTGTCTCCGCGGGTAGGGGAGTGTGTCCCGAGGAGAGGGGAGGGGAGAGTGTCCCGAGGGGAGGGGAGAGTGTCCCGGGGGGAGGGGAGAGTGTCTCCGCGGGTAGGGGAATGTGTCCCGAGGAGAGGGGAGGGGAGAGTGTCCCGAGGGGAGGGGAGAGTGTCCCGGGGGGTGGGGAGGGGAGAGTGTCCCGAGGTGTGGCGTGAGTGTCCCGGGGAGAGGGGAGAGTGTACCGAGGTGTGGCGTGAGTGTCCCGGGGAGAGGGGAGAGTGTCCCGGGGGGAGGGGAGAGTGTCACGGTGGGAGGGGAGAGTGTCCCGGGAGGAGGGGAGACTGTCTCGGGTGGAGGGGAGAGTGTCCCGAGGGGAGGGGAGTGTGTCTCGGGGGGGAGGGGAGAGTGTCCCGAGGAGAGGGGAGGGGAGAGTGTCCCGAGGAGAGGGGTGGGGAGAGTGTCTCCGCGGGTAGGGGAGTGTGTCCCGAGGAGAGGGGAGGGGAGAGTGTCCCGAGGGGAGGGGAGAGTGTCCCGGGGGGAGGGGAGGGGAGAGTGTCCCGAGGTGTGGCGTGAGTGTCCCGGGGAGAGGGGAGAGTGTCCCGGGGGGAGGGGAAAGGAGAGTGTCCCGAGGGGAGTGGAGAGTGTCCCGGGGGGAGGGGAGGGGAGAGTGTCCCGAGGGGAGTGGAGAGTTTCCCAGGGGGAGGGGAGGGGAGAGTGTCCCGAGGTGTGGCGTGAGTGTCCCGGGGAGAGGGGAGAGTGTCCCGGGGAGAGGGGAGAGTGTACCGAGGTGTGGCGTGAGTGTCCCGGGGAGAGGTGAGAGTGTCCCGGGGGGAGGGGAGAGTGTCACGGGGGGAGGGGAGAGTGTCATGGGGGGAGGGAGAGTGTCTCGGGGGAGGGGAGAGTGTCTCAGGGGGAGGAGAGAATGTCTCGGGGGAGTGGAGAGTGTCTCGGTGGGAGTGGAGAGTGTCTTGGGGGGAGGGGAGAGTGTCTCGGTGGGAGGGAAGAGTGTCTCGGGGGGAGGGGAGAGTGTCTCGGGGGGAGGGGAGAGTGTCTCGGGGGAGTGGAGAATGTCACGGGGGGAGGGAGAGTGTCTCGGGGGAGGGGAGAGTGTCTCGGGGGGAGGGGAGTGTGTCACGGGGGGAGGGAGAGTGTCTCGGGGTAGGGGAGTGTGTCTCGGGGTGAGGGGAGAGTGTCCCGGGGGAGGGGAGAGTGTCTCCGCGGGTAGGGGAGTGTGTCCCGAGGAGAGGGGAGGGGAGAGTGTCCCGAGGGGCGGGGAGAGTGTCCCGGGGGGAGGGGAGGGGAGAGTGTCACGGGGGGAGGGGAGAGTGTCCCGGGGGGAGGGGAGGGGAGAGTGTCCCGGGAGGAAGGGAGACTGTCCCGGGGGGAGGGGAGAGTGTCTCCGCGGGTAGGGGAGTGTGTCCCGAGGAGAGGGGAGGGGAGAGTGTCCCGAGGGGAGGGGAGAGTGTCCCGGGGGGAGGGGAGAGTGTCTCCGCGGGTAGGGGAATGTGTCCCGAGGAGAGGGGAGGGGAGAGTGTCCCGAGGGGAGGGGAGAGTGTCCCGGGGGGTGGGGAGGGGAGAGTGTCCCGAGGTGTGGCGTGAGTGTCCCGGGGAGAGGGGAGAGTGTACCGAGGTGTGGCGTGAGTGTCCCGGGGAGAGGGGAGAGTGTCCCGGGGGGAGGGGAGAGTGTCACGGTGGGAGGGGAGAGTGTCCCGGGAGGAGGGGAGACTGTCTCGGGTGGAGGGGAGAGTGTCCCGAGGGGAGGGGAGTGTGTCTCGGGGGGGAGGGGAGAGTGTCCCGAGGAGAGGGGAGGGGAGAGTGTCCCGAGGAGAGGGGTGGGGAGAGTGTCTCCGCGGGTAGGGGAGTGTGTCCCGAGGAGAGGGGAGGGGAGAGTGTCCCGAGGGGAGGGGAGAGTGTCCCGGGGGGAGGGGAGGGGAGAGTGTCCCGAGGTGTGGCGTGAGTGTCCCGGGGAGAGGGGAGAGTGTCCCGGGGGGAGGGGAAAGGAGAGTGTCCCGAGGGGAGTGGAGAGTGTCCCGGGGGGAGGGGAGGGGAGAGTGTCCCGAGGGGAGTGGAGAGTTTCCCAGGGGGAGGGGAGGGGAGAGTGTCCCGAGGTGTGGCGTGAGTGTCCCGGGGAGAGGGGAGAGTGTCCCGGGGAGAGGGGAGAGTGTACCGAGGTGTGGCGTGAGTGTCCCGGGGAGAGGTGAGAGTGTCCCGGGGGGAGGGGAGAGTGTCACGGGGGGAGGGGAGAGTGTCATGGGGGGAGGGAGAGTGTCTCGGGGGAGGGGAGAGTGTCTCAGGGGGAGGAGAGAATGTCTCGGGGGAGTGGAGAGTGTCTCGGTGGGAGTGGAGAGTGTCTTGGGGGGAGGGGAGAGTGTCTCGGTGGGAGGGAAGAGTGTCTCGGGGGGAGGGGAGAGTGTCTCGGGGGGAGGGGAGAGTGTCTCGGGGGAGTGGAGAATGTCACGGGGGGAGGGAGAGTGTCTCGGGGGAGGGGAGAGTGTCTCGGGGGGAGGGGAGTGTGTCACGGGGGGAGGGAGAGTGTCTCGGGGTAGGGGAGTGTGTCTCGGGGTGAGGGGAGAGTGTCCCGGGGGAGGGGAGAGTGTCTCCGCGGGTAGGGGAGTGTGTCCCGAGGAGAGGGGAGGGGAGAGTGTCCCGAGGGGCGGGGAGAGTGTCCCGGGGGGAGGGGAGGGGAGAGTGTCACGGGGGGAGGGGAGAGTGTCCCGGGGGGAGGGGAGGGGAGAGTGTCCCGGGAGGAAGGGAGACTGTCCCGGGGGGAGGGGAGAGTGTCTCCGCGGGTAGGGGAGTGTGTCCCGAGGAGAGGGGAGGGGAGAGTGTCCCGAGGGGAGGGGAGAGTGTCCCGGGGGGAGGGGAGAGTGTCTCCGCGGGTAGGGGAATGTGTCCCGAGGAGAGGGGAGGGGAGAGTGTCCCGAGGGGAGGGGAGAGTGTCCCGGGGGGTGGGGAGGGGAGAGTGTCCCGAGGTGTGGCGTGAGTGTCCCGGGGAGAGGGGAGAGTGTACCGAGGTGTGGCGTGAGTGTCCCGGGGAGAGGGGAGAGTGTCCCGGGGGGAGGGGAGAGTGTCACGGTGGGAGGGGAGAGTGTCCCGGGAGGAGGGGAGACTGTCTCGGGTGGAGGGGAGAGTGTCCCGAGGGGAGGGGAGTGTGTCTCGGGGGGGAGGGGAGAGTGTCCCGAGGAGAGGGGAGGGGAGAGTGTCCCGAGGAGAGGGGTGGGGAGAGTGTCTCCGCGGGTAGGGGAGTGTGTCCCGAGGAGAGGGGAGGGGAGAGTGTCCCGAGGGGAGGGGAGAGTGTCCCGGGGGGAGGGGAGGGGAGAGTGTCCCGAGGTGTGGCGTGAGTGTCCCGGGGAGAGGGGAGAGTGTCCCGGGGGGAGGGGAAAGGAGAGTGTCCCGAGGTGTGGCGTGAGTGTCCCGGGGAGAGGGGAGAGTGTACCGAGGTGTGGCGTGAGTGTCCCGGGGAGAGGGGAGAGTGTCCCGGGGGGAGGGGAGAGTGTCTCCGCGGGTAGGGGAATGTGTCCCGAGGAGAGGGGAGGGGAGAGTGTCCCGAGGGGAGGGGAGAGTGTCCCGGGGGGTGGGGAGGGGAGAGTGTCCCGAGGTGTGGCGTGAGTGTCCCGGGGAGAGGGGAGAGTGTACCGAGGTGTGGCGTGAGTGTCCCGGGGAGAGGGGAGAGTGTCCCGGGGGGAGGGGAGAGTGTCACGGTGGGAGGGGAGAGTGTCCCGGGAGGAGGGGAGACTGTCTCGGGTGGAGGGGAGAGTGTCCCGAGGGGAGGGGAGTGTGTCTCGGGGGGGAGGGGAGAGTGTCCCGAGGAGAGGGGAGGGGAGAGTGTCCCGAGGAGAGGGGTGGGGAGAGTGTCTCCGCGGGTAGGGGAGTGTGTCCCGAGGAGAGGGGAGGGGAGAGTGTCCCGAGGGGAGGGGAGAGTGTCCCGGGGGGAGGGGAGGGGAGAGTGTCCCGAGGTGTGGCGTGAGTGTCCCGGGGAGAGGGGAGAGTGTCCCGGGGGGAGGGGAAAGGAGAGTGTCCCGAGGGGAGTGGAGAGTGTCCCGGGGGGAGGGGAGGGGAGAGTGTCCCGAGGGGAGTGGAGAGTTTCCCAGGGGGAGGGGAGGGGAGAGTGTCCCGAGGTGTGGCGTGAGTGTCCCGGGGAGAGGGGAGAGTGTCCCGGGGAGAGGGGAGAGTGTACCGAGGTGTGGCGTGAGTGTCCCGGGGAGAGGTGAGAGTGTCCCGGGGGGAGGGGAGAGTGTCACGGGGGGAGGGGAGAGTGTCATGGGGGGAGGGAGAGTGTCTCGGGGGAGGGGAGAGTGTCTCAGGGGGAGGAGAGAATGTCTCGGGGGAGTGGAGAGTGTCTCGGTGGGAGTGGAGAGTGTCTTGGGGGGAGGGGAGAGTGTCTCGGTGGGAGGGAAGAGTGTCTCGGGGGGAGGGGAGAGTGTCTCGGGGGGAGGGGAGAGTGTCTCGGGGGAGTGGAGAATGTCACGGGGGGAGGGAGAGTGTCTCGGGGGAGGGGAGAGTGTCTCGGGGGGAGGGGAGTGTGTCACGGGGGGAGGGAGAGTGTCTCGGGGTAGGGGAGTGTGTCTCGGGGTGAGGGGAGAGTGTCCCGGGGGAGGGGAGAGTGTCTCCGCGGGTAGGGGAGTGTGTCCCGAGGAGAGGGGAGGGGAGAGTGTCCCGAGGGGCGGGGAGAGTGTCCCGGGGGGAGGGGAGGGGAGAGTGTCACGGGGGGAGGGGAGAGTGTCCCGGGGGGAGGGGAGGGGAGAGTGTCCCGGGAGGAAGGGAGACTGTCCCGGGGGGAGGGGAGAGTGTCTCAGGGGGAGGAGAGAATGTCTCGGGGGAGTGGAGAGTGTCTCGGTGGGAGTGGAGAGTGTCTTGGGGGGAGGGAGAGTGTCTCGGGGGAGGGGAGAGTGTCTCGGGGGGAGGGGAGTGTGTCACGGGGGGAGGGAGAGTGTCTCGGGGTAGGGGAGTGTGTCTCGGGGTGAGGGGAGAGTGTCCCGGGGGAGGGGAGAGTGTCTCCGCGGGTAGGGGAGTGTGTCCCGAGGAGAGGGGAGGGGAGAGTGTCCCGAGGGGCGGGGAGAGTGTCCCGGGGGGAGGGGAGGGGAGAGTGTCACGGGGGGAGGGGAGAGTGTCCCGGGGGGAGGGGAGGGGAGAGTGTCCCGGGAGGAAGGGAGACTGTCCCGGGGGGAGGGGAGAGTGTCTCCGCGGGTAGGGGAGTGTGTCCCGAGGAGAGGGGAGGGGAGAGTGTCCCGAGGGGAGGGGAGAGTGTCCCGGGGGGAGGGGAGAGTGTCTCCGCGGGTAGGGGAATGTGTCCCGAGGAGAGGGGAGGGGAGAGTGTCCCGAGGGGAGGGGAGAGTGTCCCGGGGGGTGGGGAGGGGAGAGTGTCCCGAGGTGTGGCGTGAGTGTCCCGGGGAGAGGGGAGAGTGTACCGAGGTGTGGCGTGAGTGTCCCGGGGAGAGGGGAGAGTGTCCCGGGGGGAGGGGAGAGTGTCACGGTGGGAGGGGAGAGTGTCCCGGGAGGAGGGGAGACTGTCTCGGGTGGAGGGGAGAGTGTCCCGAGGGGAGGGGAGTGTGTCTCGGGGGGGAGGGGAGAGTGTCCCGAGGAGAGGGGAGGGGAGAGTGTCCCGAGGAGAGGGGTGGGGAGAGTGTCTCCGCGGGTAGGGGAGTGTGTCCCGAGGAGAGGGGAGGGGAGAGTGTCCCGAGGGGAGGGGAGAGTGTCCCGGGGGGAGGGGAGGGGAGAGTGTCCCGAGGTGTGGCGTGAGTGTCCCGGGGAGAGGGGAGAGTGTCCCGGGGGGAGGGGAAAGGAGAGTGTCCCGAGGGGAGTGGAGAGTGTCCCGGGGGGAGGGGAGGGGAGAGTGTCCCGAGGGGAGTGGAGAGTTTCCCAGGGGGAGGGGAGGGGAGAGTGTCCCGAGGTGTGGCGTGAGTGTCCCGGGGAGAGGGGAGAGTGTCCCGGGGAGAGGGGAGAGTGTACCGAGGTGTGGCGTGAGTGTCCCGGGGAGAGGTGAGAGTGTCCCGGGGGGAGGGGAGAGTGTCACGGGGGGAGGGGAGAGTGTCATGGGGGGAGGGAGAGTGTCTCGGGGGAGGGGAGAGTGTCTCAGGGGGAGGAGAGAATGTCTCGGGGGAGTGGAGAGTGTCTCGGTGGGAGTGGAGAGTGTCTTGGGGGGAGGGGAGAGTGTCTCGGTGGGAGGGAAGAGTGTCTCGGGGGGAGGGGAGAGTGTCTCGGGGGGAGGGGAGAGTGTCTCGGGGGAGTGGAGAGTGTCTTGGGGGGAGGGGAGAGTGTCTCGGTGGGAGGGAAGAGTGTCTCGGGGGGAGGGGAGAGTGTCTCGGGGGGAGGGGAGAGTGTCTCGGGGGAGTGGAGAATGTCACGGGGGGAGGGAGAGTGTCTCGGGGGAGGGGAGAGTGTCTCGGGGGGAGGGGAGTGTGTCACGGGGGGAGGGAGAGTGTCTCGGGGTAGGGGAGTGTGTCTCGGGGTGAGGGGAGAGTGTCCCGGGGGAGGGGAGAGTGTCTCCGCGGGTAGGGGAGTGTGTCCCGAGGAGAGGGGAGGGGAGAGTGTCCCGAGGGGCGGGGAGAGTGTCCCGGGGGGAGGGGAGGGGAGAGTGTCACGGGGGGAGGGGAGAGTGTCCCGGGGGGAGGGGAGGGGAGAGTGTCCCGGGAGGAAGGGAGACTGTCCCGGGGGGAGGGGAGAGTGTCTCCGCGGGTAGGGGAGTGTGTCCCGAGGAGAGGGGAGGGGAGAGTGTCCCGAGGGGAGGGGAGAGTGTCCCGGGGGGAGGGGAGAGTGTCTCCGCGGGTAGGGGAATGTGTCCCGAGGAGAGGGGAGGGGAGAGTGTCCCGAGGGGAGGGGAGAGTGTCCCGGGGGGTGGGGAGGGGAGAGTGTCCCGAGGTGTGGCGTGAGTGTCCCGGGGAGAGGGGAGAGTGTACCGAGGTGTGGCGTGAGTGTCCCGGGGAGAGGGGAGAGTGTCCCGGGGGGAGGGGAGAGTGTCACGGTGGGAGGGGAGAGTGTCCCGGGAGGAGGGGAGACTGTCTCGGGTGGAGGGGAGAGTGTCCCGAGGGGAGGGGAGTGTGTCTCGGGGGGGAGGGGAGAGTGTCCCGAGGAGAGGGGAGGGGAGAGTGTCCCGAGGAGAGGGGTGGGGAGAGTGTCTCCGCGGGTAGGGGAGTGTGTCCCGAGGAGAGGGGAGGGGAGAGTGTCCCGAGGGGAGGGGAGAGTGTCCCGGGGGGAGGGGAGGGGAGAGTGTCCCGAGGTGTGGCGTGAGTGTCCCGGGGAGAGGGGAGAGTGTCCCGGGGGGAGGGGAAAGGAGAGTGTCCCGAGGGGAGTGGAGAGTGTCCCGGGGGGAGGGGAGGGGAGAGTGTCCCGAGGGGAGTGGAGAGTTTCCCAGGGGGAGGGGAGGGGAGAGTGTCCCGAGGTGTGGCGTGAGTGTCCCGGGGAGAGGGGAGAGTGTCCCGGGGAGAGGGGAGAGTGTACCGAGGTGTGGCGTGAGTGTCCCGGGGAGAGGTGAGAGTGTCCCGGGGGGAGGGGAGAGTGTCACGGGGGGAGGGGAGAGTGTCATGGGGGGAGGGAGAGTGTCTCGGGGGAGGGGAGAGTGTCTCAGGGGGAGGAGAGAATGTCTCGGGGGAGTGGAGAGTGTCTCGGTGGGAGTGGAGAGTGTCTTGGGGGGAGGGGAGAGTGTCTCGGTGGGAGGGAAGAGTGTCTCGGGGGGAGGGGAGAGTGTCTCGGGGGGAGGGGAGAGTGTCTCGGGGGAGTGGAGAATGTCACGGGGGGAGGGAGAGTGTCTCGGGGGAGGGGAGAGTGTCTCGGGGGGAGGGGAGTGTGTCACGGGGGGAGGGAGAGTGTCTCGGGGTAGGGGAGTGTGTCTCGGGGTGAGGGGAGAGTGTCCCGGGGGAGGGGAGAGTGTCTCCGCGGGTAGGGGAGTGTGTCCCGAGGAGAGGGGAGGGGAGAGTGTCCCGAGGGGCGGGGAGAGTGTCCCGGGGGGAGGGGAGGGGAGAGTGTCACGGGGGGAGGGGAGAGTGTCCCGGGGGGAGGGGAGGGGAGAGTGTCCCGGGAGGAAGGGAGACTGTCCCGGGGGGAGGGGAGAGTGTCTCCGCGGGTAGGGGAGTGTGTCCCGAGGAGAGGGGAGGGGAGAGTGTCCCGAGGGGAGGGGAGAGTGTCCCGGGGGGAGGGGAGAGTGTCTCCGCGGGTAGGGGAATGTGTCCCGAGGAGAGGGGAGGGGAGAGTGTCCCGAGGGGAGGGGAGAGTGTCCCGGGGGGTGGGGAGGGGAGAGTGTCCCGAGGTGTGGCGTGAGTGTCCCGGGGAGAGGGGAGAGTGTACCGAGGTGTGGCGTGAGTGTCCCGGGGAGAGGGGAGAGTGTCCCGGGGGGAGGGGAGAGTGTCACGGTGGGAGGGGAGAGTGTCCCGGGAGGAGGGGAGACTGTCTCGGGTGGAGGGGAGAGTGTCCCGAGGGGAGGGGAGTGTGTCTCGGGGGGGAGGGGAGAGTGTCCCGAGGAGAGGGGAGGGGAGAGTGTCCCGAGGAGAGGGGTGGGGAGAGTGTCTCCGCGGGTAGGGGAGTGTGTCCCGAGGAGAGGGGAGGGGAGAGTGTCCCGAGGGGAGGGGAGAGTGTCCCGGGGGGAGGGGAGGGGAGAGTGTCCCGAGGTGTGGCGTGAGTGTCCCGGGGAGAGGGGAGAGTGTCCCGGGGGGAGGGGAAAGGAGAGTGTCCCGAGGGGAGTGGAGAGTGTCACGGTGGGAGGGGAGAGTGTCCCGGGAGGAGGGGAGACTGTCTCGGGTGGAGGGGAGAGTGTCCCGAGGGGAGGGGAGTGTGTCTCGGGGGGGAGGGGAGAGTGTCCCGAGGAGAGGGGAGGGGAGAGTGTCCCGAGGAGAGGGGTGGGGAGAGTGTCTCCGCGGGTAGGGGAGTGTGTCCCGAGGAGAGGGGAGGGGAGAGTGTCCCGAGGGGAGGGGAGAGTGTCCCGGGGGGAGGGGAGGGGAGAGTGTCCCGAGGTGTGGCGTGAGTGTCCCGGGGAGAGGGGAGAGTGTCCCGGGGGGAGGGGAAAGGAGAGTGTCCCGAGGGGAGTGGAGAGTGTCCCGGGGGGAGGGGAGGGGAGAGTGTCCCGAGGGGAGTGGAGAGTTTCCCAGGGGGAGGGGAGGGGAGAGTGTCCCGAGGTGTGGCGTGAGTGTCCCGGGGAGAGGGGAGAGTGTCCCGGGGAGAGGGGAGAGTGTACCGAGGTGTGGCGTGAGTGTCCCGGGGAGAGGTGAGAGTGTCCCGGGGGGAGGGGAGAGTGTCACGGGGGGAGGGGAGAGTGTCATGGGGGGAGGGAGAGTGTCTCGGGGGAGGGGAGAGTGTCTCAGGGGGAGGAGAGAATGTCTCGGGGGAGTGGAGAGTGTCTCGGTGGGAGTGGAGAGTGTCTTGGGGGGAGGGGAGAGTGTCTCGGTGGGAGGGAAGAGTGTCTCGGGGGGAGGGGAGAGTGTCTCGGGGGGAGGGGAGAGTGTCTCGGGGGAGTGGAGAGTGTCTTGGGGGGAGGGGAGAGTGTCTCGGTGGGAGGGAAGAGTGTCTCGGGGGGAGGGGAGAGTGTCTCGGGGGGAGGGGAGAGTGTCTCGGGGGAGTGGAGAATGTCACGGGGGGAGGGAGAGTGTCTCGGGGGAGGGGAGAGTGTCTCGGGGGGAGGGGAGTGTGTCACGGGGGGAGGGAGAGTGTCTCGGGGTAGGGGAGTGTGTCTCGGGGTGAGGGGAGAGTGTCCCGGGGGAGGGGAGAGTGTCTCCGCGGGTAGGGGAGTGTGTCCCGAGGAGAGGGGAGGGGAGAGTGTCCCGAGGGGCGGGGAGAGTGTCCCGGGGGGAGGGGAGGGGAGAGTGTCACGGGGGGAGGGGAGAGTGTCCCGGGGGAGGGGAGGGGAGAGTGTCCCGGGAGGAAGGGAGACTGTCCCGGGGGGAGGGGAGAGTGTCTCCGCGGGTAGGGGAGTGTGTCCCGAGGAGAGGGGAGGGGAGAGTGTCCCGAGGGGAGGGGAGAGTGTCCCGGGGGGAGGGGAGAGTGTCTCCGCGGGTAGGGGAATGTGTCCCGAGGAGAGGGGAGGGGAGAGTGTCCCGAGGGGAGGGGAGAGTGTCCCGGGGGGTGGGGAGGGGAGAGTGTCCCGAGGTGTGGCGTGAGTGTCCCGGGGAGAGGGGAGAGTGTACCGAGGTGTGGCGTGAGTGTCCCGGGGAGAGGGGAGAGTGTCCCGGGGGGAGGGGAGAGTGTCACGGTGGGAGGGGAGAGTGTCCCGGGAGGAGGGGAGACTGTCTCGGGTGGAGGGGAGAGTGTCCCGAGGGGAGGGGAGTGTGTCTCGGGGGGGAGGGGAGAGTGTCCCGAGGAGAGGGGAGGGGAGAGTGTCCCGAGGAGAGGGGTGGGGAGAGTGTCTCCGCGGGTAGGGGAGTGTGTCCCGAGGAGAGGGGAGGGGAGAGTGTCCCGAGGGGAGGGGAGAGTGTCCCGGGGGGAGGGGAGGGGAGAGTGTCCCGAGGTGTGGCGTGAGTGTCCCGGGGAGAGGGGAGAGTGTCCCGGGGGGAGGGGAAAGGAGAGTGTCCCGAGGGGAGTGGAGAGTGTCCCGGGGGGAGGGGAGGGGAGAGTGTCCCGAGGGGAGTGGAGAGTTTCCCAGGGGGAGGGGAGGGGAGAGTGTCCCGAGGTGTGGCGTGAGTGTCCCGGGGAGAGGGGAGAGTGTCCCGGGGAGAGGGGAGAGTGTACCGAGGTGTGGCGTGAGTGTCCCGGGGAGAGGTGAGAGTGTCCCGGGGGGAGGGGAGAGTGTCACGGGGGGAGGGGAGAGTGTCTCAGGGGGAGGAGAGAATGTCTCGGGGGAGTGGAGAGTGTCTCAGGGGGAGGAGAGAATGTCTCGGGGGAGTGGAGAGTGTCTCGGTGGGAGTGGAGAGTGTCTTGGGGGGAGGGGAGAGTGTCTCGGTGGGAGGGAAGAGTGTCTCGGGGGGAGGGGAGAGTGTCTCGGGGGGAGGGGAGAGTGTCTCGGGGGAGTGGAGAATGTCACGGGGGGAGGGAGAGTGTCTCGGGGGAGGGGAGAGTGTCTCGGGGGGAGGGGAGTGTGTCACGGGGGGAGGGAGAGTGTCTCGGGGTAGGGGAGTGTGTCTCGGGGTGAGGGGAGAGTGTCCCGGGGGAGGGGAGAGTGTCTCCGCGGGTAGGGGAGTGTGTCCCGAGGAGAGGGGAGGGGAGAGTGTCCCGAGGGGCGGGGAGAGTGTCCCGGGGGGAGGGGAGGGGAGAGTGTCACGGGGGGAGGGGAGAGTGTCCCGGGGGAGGGGAGGGGAGAGTGTCCCGGGAGGAAGGGAGACTGTCCCGGGGGGAGGGGAGAGTGTCTCCGCGGGTAGGGGAGTGTGTCCCGAGGAGAGGGGAGGGGAGAGTGTCCCGAGGGGAGGGGAGAGTGTCCCGGGGGGAGGGGAGAGTGTCTCCGCGGGTAGGGGAATGTGTCCCGAGGAGAGGGGAGGGGAGAGTGTCCCGAGGGGAGGGGAGAGTGTCCCGGGGGGTGGGGAGGGGAGAGTGTCCCGAGGTGTGGCGTGAGTGTCCCGGGGAGAGGGGAGAGTGTACCGAGGTGTGGCGTGAGTGTCCCGGGGAGAGGGGAGAGTGTCCCGGGGGGAGGGGAGAGTGTCACGGTGGGAGGGGAGAGTGTCCCGGGAGGAGGGGAGACTGTCTCGGGTGGAGGGGAGAGTGTCCCGAGGGGAGGGGAGTGTGTCTCGGGGGGGAGGGGAGAGTGTCCCGAGGAGAGGGGAGGGGAGAGTGTCCCGAGGAGAGGGGTGGGGAGAGTGTCTCCGCGGGTAGGGGAGTGTGTCCCGAGGAGAGGGGAGGGGAGAGTGTCCCGAGGGGAGGGGAGAGTGTCCCGGGGGGAGGGGAGGGGAGAGTGTCCCGAGGTGTGGCGTGAGTGTCCCGGGGAGAGGGGAGAGTGTCCCGGGGGGAGGGGAGAGTGTCACGGTGGGAGGGGAGAGTGTCCCGGGAGGAGGGGAGACTGTCTCGGGTGGAGGGGAGAGTGTCCCGAGGGGAGGGGAGTGTGTCTCGGGGGGGAGGGGAGAGTGTCCCGAGGAGAGGGGAGGGGAGAGTGTCCCGAGGAGAGGGGTGGGGAGAGTGTCTCCGCGGGTAGGGGAGTGTGTCCCGAGGAGAGGGGAGGGGAGAGTGTCCCGAGGGGAGGGGAGAGTGTCCCGGGGGGAGGGGAGGGGAGAGTGTCCCGAGGTGTGGCGTGAGTGTCCCGGGGAGAGGGGAGAGTGTCCCGGGGGGAGGGGAAAGGAGAGTGTCCCGAGGTGTGGCGTGAGTGTCCCGGGGAGAGGGGAGAGTGTACCGAGGTGTGGCGTGAGTGTCCCGGGGAGAGGGGAGAGTGTCCCGGGGGGAGGGGAGAGTGTCTCCGCGGGTAGGGGAATGTGTCCCGAGGAGAGGGGAGGGGAGAGTGTCCCGAGGGGAGGGGAGAGTGTCCCGGGGGGTGGGGAGGGGAGAGTGTCCCGAGGTGTGGCGTGAGTGTCCCGGGGAGAGGGGAGAGTGTACCGAGGTGTGGCGTGAGTGTCCCGGGGAGAGGGGAGAGTGTCCCGGGGGGAGGGGAGAGTGTCACGGTGGGAGGGGAGAGTGTCCCGGGAGGAGGGGAGACTGTCTCGGGTGGAGGGGAGAGTGTCCCGAGGGGAGGGGAGTGTGTCTCGGGGGGGAGGGGAGAGTGTCCCGAGGAGAGGGGAGGGGAGAGTGTCCCGAGGAGAGGGGTGGGGAGAGTGTCTCCGCGGGTAGGGGAGTGTGTCCCGAGGAGAGGGGAGGGGAGAGTGTCCCGAGGGGAGGGGAGAGTGTCCCGGGGGGAGGGGAGGGGAGAGTGTCCCGAGGTGTGGCGTGAGTGTCCCGGGGAGAGGGGAGAGTGTCCCGGGGGGAGGGGAAAGGAGAGTGTCCCGAGGTGTGGCGTGAGTGTCCCGGGGAGAGGGGAGAGTGTACCGAGGTGTGGCGTGAGTGTCCCGGGGAGAGGGGAGAGTGTCCCGGGGGGAGGGGAGAGTGTCTCCGCGGGTAGGGGAATGTGTCCCGAGGAGAGGGGAGGGGAGAGTGTCCCGAGGGGAGGGGAGAGTGTCCCGGGGGGTGGGGAGGGGAGAGTGTCCCGAGGTGTGGCGTGAGTGTCCCGGGGAGAGGGGAGAGTGTACCGAGGTGTGGCGTGAGTGTCCCGGGGAGAGGGGAGAGTGTCCCGGGGGGAGGGGAGAGTGTCACGGTGGGAGGGGAGAGTGTCCCGGGAGGAGGGGAGACTGTCTCGGGTGGAGGGGAGAGTGTCCCGAGGGGAGGGGAGTGTGTCTCGGGGGGGAGGGGAGAGTGTCCCGAGGAGAGGGGAGGGGAGAGTGTCCCGAGGAGAGGGGTGGGGAGAGTGTCTCCGCGGGTAGGGGAGTGTGTCCCGAGGAGAGGGGAGGGGAGAGTGTCCCGAGGGGAGGGGAGAGTGTCCCGGGGGGAGGGGAGGGGAGAGTGTCCCGAGGTGTGGCGTGAGTGTCCCGGGGAGAGGGGAGAGTGTCCCGGGGGGAGGGGAAAGGAGAGTGTCCCGAGGGGAGTGGAGAGTGTCCCGGGGGGAGGGGAGGGGAGAGTGTCCCGAGGGGAGTGGAGAGTTTCCCAGGGGGAGGGGAGGGGAGAGTGTCCCGAGGTGTGGCGTGAGTGTCCCGGGGAGAGGGGAGAGTGTCCCGGGGAGAGGGGAGAGTGTACCGAGGTGTGGCGTGAGTGTCCCGGGGAGAGGTGAGAGTGTCCCGGGGGGAGGGGAGAGTGTCACGGGGGGAGGGGAGAGTGTCATGGGGGGAGGGAGAGTGTCTCGGGGGAGGGGAGAGTGTCTCAGGGGGAGGAGAGAATGTCTCGGGGGAGTGGAGAGTGTCTCGGTGGGAGTGGAGAGTGTCTTGGGGGGAGGGGAGAGTGTCTCGGTGGGAGGGAAGAGTGTCTCGGGGGGAGGGGAGAGTGTCTCGGGGGGAGGGGAGAGTGTCTCGGGGGAGTGGAGAATGTCACGGGGGGAGGGAGAGTGTCTCGGGGGAGGGGAGAGTGTCTCGGGGGGAGGGGAGTGTGTCACGGGGGGAGGGAGAGTGTCTCGGGGTAGGGGAGTGTGTCTCGGGGTGAGGGGAGAGTGTCCCGGGGGAGGGGAGAGTGTCTCCGCGGGTAGGGGAGTGTGTCCCGAGGAGAGGGGAGGGGAGAGTGTCCCGAGGGGCGGGGAGAGTGTCCCGGGGGGAGGGGAGGGGAGAGTGTCACGGGGGGAGGGGAGAGTGTCCCGGGGGGAGGGGAGGGGAGAGTGTCCCGGGAGGAAGGGAGACTGTCCCGGGGGGAGGGGAGAGTGTCTCCGCGGGTAGGGGAGTGTGTCCCGAGGAGAGGGGAGGGGAGAGTGTCCCGAGGGGAGGGGAGAGTGTCCCGGGGGGAGGGGAGAGTGTCTCCGCGGGTAGGGGAATGTGTCCCGAGGAGAGGGGAGGGGAGAGTGTCCCGAGGGGAGGGGAGAGTGTCCCGGGGGGTGGGGAGGGGAGAGTGTCCCGAGGTGTGGCGTGAGTGTCCCGGGGAGAGGGGAGAGTGTACCGAGGTGTGGCGTGAGTGTCCCGGGGAGAGGGGAGAGTGTCCCGGGGGGAGGGGAGAGTGTCACGGTGGGAGGGGAGAGTGTCCCGGGAGGAGGGGAGACTGTCTCGGGTGGAGGGGAGAGTGTCCCGAGGGGAGGGGAGTGTGTCTCGGGGGGGAGGGGAGAGTGTCCCGAGGAGAGGGGAGGGGAGAGTGTCCCGAGGAGAGGGGTGGGGAGAGTGTCTCCGCGGGTAGGGGAGTGTGTCCCGAGGAGAGGGGAGGGGAGAGTGTCCCGAGGGGAGGGGAGAGTGTCCCGGGGGGAGGGGAGGGGAGAGTGTCCCGAGGTGTGGCGTGAGTGTCCCGGGGAGAGGGGAGAGTGTCCCGGGGGGAGGGGAAAGGAGAGTGTCCCGAGGGGAGTGGAGAGTGTCCCGGGGGGAGGGGAGGGGAGAGTGTCCCGAGGGGAGTGGAGAGTTTCCCAGGGGGAGGGGAGGGGAGAGTGTCCCGAGGTGTGGCGTGAGTGTCCCGGGGAGAGGGGAGAGTGTCCCGGGGAGAGGGGAGAGTGTACCGAGGTGTGGCGTGAGTGTCCCGGGGAGAGGTGAGAGTGTCCCGGGGGGAGGGGAGAGTGTCACGGGGGGAGGGGAGAGTGTCATGGGGGGAGGGAGAGTGTCTCGGGGGAGGGGAGAGTGTCTCAGGGGGAGGAGAGAATGTCTCGGGGGAGTGGAGAGTGTCTCGGTGGGAGTGGAGAGTGTCTTGGGGGGAGGGGAGAGTGTCTCGGTGGGAGGGAAGAGTGTCTCGGGGGGAGGGGAGAGTGTCTCGGGGGGAGGGGAGAGTGTCTCGGGGGAGTGGAGAATGTCACGGGGGGAGGGAGAGTGTCTCGGGGGAGGGGAGAGTGTCTCGGGGGGAGGGGAGTGTGTCACGGGGGGAGGGAGAGTGTCTCGGGGTAGGGGAGTGTGTCTCGGGGTGAGGGGAGAGTGTCCCGGGGGAGGGGAGAGTGTCTCCGCGGGTAGGGGAGTGTGTCCCGAGGAGAGGGGAGGGGAGAGTGTCCCGAGGGGCGGGGAGAGTGTCCCGGGGGGAGGGGAGGGGAGAGTGTCACGGGGGGAGGGGAGAGTGTCCCGGGGGGAGGGGAGGGGAGAGTGTCCCGGGAGGAAGGGAGACTGTCCCGGGGGGAGGGGAGAGTGTCTCCGCGGGTAGGGGAGTGTGTCCCGAGGAGAGGGGAGGGGAGAGTGTCCCGAGGGGAGGGGAGAGTGTCCCGGGGGGAGGGGAGAGTGTCTCCGCGGGTAGGGGAATGTGTCCCGAGGAGAGGGGAGGGGAGAGTGTCCCGAGGGGAGGGGAGAGTGTCCCGGGGGGTGGGGAGGGGAGAGTGTCCCGAGGTGTGGCGTGAGTGTCCCGGGGAGAGGGGAGAGTGTACCGAGGTGTGGCGTGAGTGTCCCGGGGAGAGGGGAGAGTGTCCCGGGGGGAGGGGAGAGTGTCACGGTGGGAGGGGAGAGTGTCCCGGGAGGAGGGGAGACTGTCTCGGGTGGAGGGGAGAGTGTCCCGAGGGGAGGGGAGTGTGTCTCGGGGGGGAGGGGAGAGTGTCCCGAGGAGAGGGGAGGGGAGAGTGTCCCGAGGAGAGGGGTGGGGAGAGTGTCTCCGCGGGTAGGGGAGTGTGTCCCGAGGAGAGGGGAGGGGAGAGTGTCCCGAGGGGAGGGGAGAGTGTCCCGGGGGGAGGGGAGGGGAGAGTGTCCCGAGGTGTGGCGTGAGTGTCCCGGGGAGAGGGGAGAGTGTCCCGGGGGGAGGGGAAAGGAGAGTGTCCCGAGGGGAGTGGAGAGTGTCCCGGGGGGAGGGGAGGGGAGAGTGTCCCGAGGGGA
Organism: Pristiophorus japonicus; assembly: GCF_044704955.1. Classification (NCBI taxonomy): domain Eukaryota; kingdom Metazoa; phylum Chordata; class Chondrichthyes; family Pristiophoridae; genus Pristiophorus; species Pristiophorus japonicus. The sequence goes on along the minus strand of NW_027254631.1, from coordinate 106,409 downwards.
GTGGAGAGTTTCCCAGGGGGAGGGGAGGGGAGAGTGTCCCGAGGTGTGGCGTGAGTGTCCCGGGGAGAGGGGAGAGTGTCCCGGGGAGAGGGGAGAGTGTACCGAGGTGTGGCGTGAGTGTCCCGGGGAGAGGTGAGAGTGTCCCGGGGGGAGGGGAGAGTGTCACGGGGGGAGGGGAGAGTGTCATGGGGGGAGGGAGAGTGTCTCGGGGGAGGGGAGAGTGTCTCAGGGGGAGGAGAGAATGTCTCGGGGGAGTGGAGAGTGTCTCGGTGGGAGTGGAGAGTGTCTTGGGGGGAGGGGAGAGTGTCTCGGTGGGAGGGAAGAGTGTCTCGGGGGGAGGGGAGAGTGTCTCGGGGGGAGGGGAGAGTGTCTCGGGGGAGTGGAGAATGTCACGGGGGGAGGGAGAGTGTCTCGGGGGAGGGGAGAGTGTCTCGGGGGGAGGGGAGTGTGTCACGGGGGGAGGGAGAGTGTCTCGGGGTAGGGGAGTGTGTCTCGGGGTGAGGGGAGAGTGTCCCGGGGGAGGGGAGAGTGTCTCCGCGGGTAGGGGAGTGTGTCCCGAGGAGAGGGGAGGGGAGAGTGTCCCGAGGGGCGGGGAGAGTGTCCCGGGGGGAGGGGAGGGGAGAGTGTCACGGGGGGAGGGGAGAGTGTCCCGGGGGGAGGGGAGGGGAGAGTGTCCCGGGAGGAAGGGAGACTGTCCCGGGGGGAGGGGAGAGTGTCTCCGCGGGTAGGGGAGTGTGTCCCGAGGAGAGGGGAGGGGAGAGTGTCCCGAGGGGAGGGGAGAGTGTCCCGGGGGGAGGGGAGAGTGTCTCCGCGGGTAGGGGAATGTGTCCCGAGGAGAGGGGAGGGGAGAGTGTCCCGAGGGGAGGGGAGAGTGTCCCGGGGGGTGGGGAGGGGAGAGTGTCCCGAGGTGTGGCGTGAGTGTCCCGGGGAGAGGGGAGAGTGTACCGAGGTGTGGCGTGAGTGTCCCGGGGAGAGGGGAGAGTGTCCCGGGGGGAGGGGAGAGTGTCACGGTGGGAGGGGAGAGTGTCCCGGGAGGAGGGGAGACTGTCTCGGGTGGAGGGGAGAGTGTCCCGAGGGGAGGGGAGTGTGTCTCGGGGGGGAGGGGAGAGTGTCCCGAGGAGAGGGGAGGGGAGAGTGTCCCGAGGAGAGGGGTGGGGAGAGTGTCTCCGCGGGTAGGGGAGTGTGTCCCGAGGAGAGGGGAGGGGAGAGTGTCCCGAGGGGAGGGGAGAGTGTCCCGGGGGGAGGGGAGGGGAGAGTGTCCCGAGGTGTGGCGTGAGTGTCCCGGGGAGAGGGGAGAGTGTCCCGGGGGGAGGGGAAAGGAGAGTGTCCCGAGGAGAGGGGAGAGTGTCCCGGGGGGAGGGGAGAGTGTCTCCGCGGGTAGGGGAATGTGTCCCGAGGAGAGGGGAGGGGAGAGTGTCCCGAGGGGAGGGGAGAGTGTCCCGGGGGGTGGGGAGGGGAGAGTGTCCCGAGGTGTGGCGTGAGTGTCCCGGGGAGAGGGGAGAGTGTACCGAGGTGTGGCGTGAGTGTCCCGGGGAGAGGGGAGAGTGTCCCGGGGGGAGGGGAGAGTGTCACGGTGGGAGGGGAGAGTGTCCCGGGAGGAGGGGAGACTGTCTCGGGTGGAGGGGAGAGTGTCCCGAGGGGAGGGGAGTGTGTCTCGGGGGGGAGGGGAGAGTGTCCCGAGGAGAGGGGAGGGGAGAGTGTCCCGAGGAGAGGGGTGGGGAGAGTGTCTCCGCGGGTAGGGGAGTGTGTCCCGAGGAGAGGGGAGGGGAGAGTGTCCCGAGGGGAGGGGAGAGTGTCCCGGGGGGAGGGGAGGGGAGAGTGTCCCGAGGTGTGGCGTGAGTGTCCCGGGGAGAGGGGAGAGTGTCCCGGGGGGAGGGGAAAGGAGAGTGTCCCGAGGGGAGTGGAGAGTGTCCCGGGGGGAGGGGAGGGGAGAGTGTCCCGAGGGGAGTGGAGAGTTTCCCAGGGGGAGGGGAGGGGAGAGTGTCCCGAGGTGTGGCGTGAGTGTCCCGGGGAGAGGGGAGAGTGTCCCGGGGAGAGGGGAGAGTGTACCGAGGTGTGGCGTGAGTGTCCCGGGGAGAGGTGAGAGTGTCCCGGGGGGAGGGGAGAGTGTCACGGGGGGAGGGGAGAGTGTCATGGGGGGAGGGAGAGTGTCTCGGGGGAGGGGAGAGTGTCTCAGGGGGAGGAGAGAATGTCTCGGGGGAGTGGAGAGTGTCTCGGTGGGAGTGGAGAGTGTCTTGGGGGGAGGGGAGAGTGTCTCGGTGGGAGGGAAGAGTGTCTCGGGGGGAGGGGAGAGTGTCTCGGGGGGAGGGGAGAGTGTCTCGGGGGAGTGGAGAATGTCACGGGGGGAGGGAGAGTGTCTCGGGGGAGGGGAGAGTGTCTCGGGGGGAGGGGAGTGTGTCACGGGGGGAGGGAGAGTGTCTCGGGGTAGGGGAGTGTGTCTCGGGGTGAGGGGAGAGTGTCCCGGGGGAGGGGAGAGTGTCTCCGCGGGTAGGGGAGTGTGTCCCGAGGAGAGGGGAGGGGAGAGTGTCCCGAGGGGCGGGGAGAGTGTCCCGGGGGGAGGGGAGGGGAGAGTGTCACGGGGGGAGGGGAGAGTGTCCCGGGGGGAGGGGAGGGGAGAGTGTCCCGGGAGGAAGGGAGACTGTCCCGGGGGGAGGGGAGAGTGTCTCCGCGGGTAGGGGAGTGTGTCCCGAGGAGAGGGGAGGGGAGAGTGTCCCGAGGGGAGGGGAGAGTGTCCCGGGGGGAGGGGAGAGTGTCTCCGCGGGTAGGGGAATGTGTCCCGAGGAGAGGGGAGGGGAGAGTGTCCCGAGGGGAGGGGAGAGTGTCCCGGGGGGTGGGGAGGGGAGAGTGTCCCGAGGTGTGGCGTGAGTGTCCCGGGGAGAGGGGAGAGTGTACCGAGGTGTGGCGTGAGTGTCCCGGGGAGAGGGGAGAGTGTCCCGGGGGGAGGGGAGAGTGTCACGGTGGGAGGGGAGAGTGTCCCGGGAGGAGGGGAGACTGTCTCGGGTGGAGGGGAGAGTGTCCCGAGGGGAGGGGAGTGTGTCTCGGGGGGGAGGGGAGAGTGTCCCGAGGAGAGGGGAGGGGAGAGTGTCCCGAGGAGAGGGGTGGGGAGAGTGTCTCCGCGGGTAGGGGAGTGTGTCCCGAGGAGAGGGGAGGGGAGAGTGTCCCGAGGGGAGGGGAGAGTGTCCCGGGGGGAGGGGAGGGGAGAGTGTCCCGAGGTGTGGCGTGAGTGTCCCGGGGAGAGGGGAGAGTGTCCCGGGGGGAGGGGAAAGGAGAGTGTCCCGAGGGGAGTGGAGAGTGTCCCGGGGGGAGGGGAGGGGAGAGTGTCCCGAGGGGAGTGGAGAGTTTCCCAGGGGGAGGGGAGGGGAGAGTGTCCCGAGGTGTGGCGTGAGTGTCCCGGGGAGAGGGGAGAGTGTCCCGGGGAGAGGGGAGAGTGTACCGAGGTGTGGCGTGAGTGTCCCGGGGAGAGGTGAGAGTGTCCCGGGGGGAGGGGAGAGTGTCACGGGGGGAGGGGAGAGTGTCATGGGGGGAGGGAGAGTGTCTCGGGGGAGGGGAGAGTGTCTCAGGGGGAGGAGAGAATGTCTCGGGGGAGTGGAGAGTGTCTCGGTGGGAGTGGAGAGTGTCTTGGGGGGAGGGGAGAGTGTCTCGGTGGGAGGGAAGAGTGTCTTGGGGGGAGGGGAGAGTGTCTCGGGGGGAGGGGAGAGTGTCTCGGGGGAGTGGAGAATGTCACGGGGGGAGGGAGAGTGTCTCGGGGGAGGGGAGAGTGTCTCGGGGGGAGGGGAGTGTGTCACGGGGGGAGGGAGAGTGTCTCGGGGTAGGGGAGTGTGTCTCGGGGTGAGGGGAGAGTGTCCCGGGGGAGGGGAGAGTGTCTCCGCGGGTAGGGGAGTGTGTCCCGAGGAGAGGGGAGGGGAGAGTGTCCCGAGGGGCGGGGAGAGTGTCCCGGGGGGAGGGGAGGGGAGAGTGTCACGGGGGGAGGGGAGAGTGTCCCGGGGGGAGGGGAGGGGAGAGTGTCCCGGGAGGAAGGGAGACTGTCCCGGGGGGAGGGGAGAGTGTCTCCGCGGGTAGGGGAGTGTGTCCCGAGGAGAGGGGAGGGGAGAGTGTCCCGAGGGGAGGGGAGAGTGTCCCGGGGGGAGGGGAGAGTGTCTCCGCGGGTAGGGGAATGTGTCCCGAGGAGAGGGGAGGGGAGAGTGTCCCGAGGGGAGGGGAGAGTGTCCCGGGGGGTGGGGAGGGGAGAGTGTCCCGAGGTGTGGCGTGAGTGTCCCGGGGAGAGGGGAGAGTGTACCGAGGTGTGGCGTGAGTGTCCCGGGGAGAGGGGAGAGTGTACCGAGGTGTGGCGTGAGTGTCCCGGGGAGAGGGGAGAGTGTCCCGGGGGGAGGGGAGAGTGTCACGGTGGGAGGGGAGAGTGTCCCGGGAGGAGGGGAGACTGTCTCGGGTGGAGGGGAGAGTGTCCCGAGGGGAGGGGAGTGTGTCTCGGGGGGGAGGGGAGAGTGTCCCGAGGAGAGGGGAGGGGAGAGTGTCCCGAGGAGAGGGGTGGGGAGAGTGTCTCCGCGGGTAGGGGAGTGTGTCCCGAGGAGAGGGGAGGGGAGAGTGTCCCGAGGGGAGGGGAGAGTGTCCCGGGGGGAGGGGAGGGGAGAGTGTCCCGAGGTGTGGCGTGAGTGTCCCGGGGAGAGGGGAGAGTGTCCCGGGGGGAGGGGAAAGGAGAGTGTCCCGAGGTGTGGCGTGAGTGTCCCGGGGAGAGGGGAGAGTGTACCGAGGTGTGGCGTGAGTGTCCCGGGGAGAGGGGAGAGTGTCCCGGGGGGAGGGGAGAGTGTCTCCGCGGGTAGGGGAATGTGTCCCGAGGAGAGGGGAGGGGAGAGTGTCCCGAGGGGAGGGGAGAGTGTCCCGGGGGGTGGGGAGGGGAGAGTGTCCCGAGGTGTGGCGTGAGTGTCCCGGGGAGAGGGGAGAGTGTACCGAGGTGTGGCGTGAGTGTCCCGGGGAGAGGGGAGAGTGTCCCGGGGGGAGGGGAGAGTGTCACGGTGGGAGGGGAGAGTGTCCCGGGAGGAGGGGAGACTGTCTCGGGTGGAGGGGAGAGTGTCCCGAGGGGAGGGGAGTGTGTCTCGGGGGGGAGGGGAGAGTGTCCCGAGGAGAGGGGAGGGGAGAGTGTCCCGAGGAGAGGGGTGGGGAGAGTGTCTCCGCGGGTAGGGGAGTGTGTCCCGAGGAGAGGGGAGGGGAGAGTGTCCCGAGGGGAGGGGAGAGTGTCCCGGGGGGAGGGGAGGGGAGAGTGTCCCGAGGTGTGGCGTGAGTGTCCCGGGGAGAGGGGAGAGTGTCCCGGGGGGAGGGGAAAGGAGAGTGTCCCGAGGGGAGTGGAGAGTGTCCCGGGGGGAGGGGAGGGGAGAGTGTCCCGAGGGGAGTGGAGAGTTTCCCAGGGGGAGGGGAGGGGAGAGTGTCCCGAGGTGTGGCGTGAGTGTCCCGGGGAGAGGGGAGAGTGTCCCGGGGAGAGGGGAGAGTGTACCGAGGTGTGGCGTGAGTGTCCCGGGGAGAGGTGAGAGTGTCCCGGGGGGAGGGGAGAGTGTCACGGGGGGAGGGGAGAGTGTCATGGGGGGAGGGAGAGTGTCTCGGGGGAGGGGAGAGTGTCTCAGGGGGAGGAGAGAATGTCTCGGGGGAGTGGAGAGTGTCTCGGTGGGAGTGGAGAGTGTCTTGGGGGGAGGGGAGAGTGTCTCGGTGGGAGGGAAGAGTGTCTCGGGGGGAGGGGAGAGTGTCTCGGGGGGAGGGGAGAGTGTCTCGGGGGAGTGGAGAATGTCACGGGGGGAGGGAGAGTGTCTCGGGGGAGGGGAGAGTGTCTCGGGGGGAGGGGAGTGTGTCACGGGGGGAGGGAGAGTGTCTCGGGGTAGGGGAGTGTGTCTCGGGGTGAGGGGAGAGTGTCCCGGGGGAGGGGAGAGTGTCTCCGCGGGTAGGGGAGTGTGTCCCGAGGAGAGGGGAGGGGAGAGTGTCCCGAGGGGCGGGGAGAGTGTCCCGGGGGGAGGGGAGGGGAGAGTGTCACGGGGGGAGGGGAGAGTGTCCCGGGGGGAGGGGAGGGGAGAGTGTCCCGGGAGGAAGGGAGACTGTCCCGGGGGGAGGGGAGAGTGTCTCCGCGGGTAGGGGAGTGTGTCCCGAGGAGAGGGGAGGGGAGAGTGTCCCGAGGGGAGGGGAGAGTGTCCCGGGGGGAGGGGAGAGTGTCTCCGCGGGTAGGGGAATGTGTCCCGAGGAGAGGGGAGGGGAGAGTGTCCCGAGGGGAGGGGAGAGTGTCCCGGGGGGTGGGGAGGGGAGAGTGTCCCGAGGTGTGGCGTGAGTGTCCCGGGGAGAGGGGAGAGTGTACCGAGGTGTGGCGTGAGTGTCCCGGGGAGAGGGGAGAGTGTCCCGGGGGGAGGGGAGAGTGTCACGGTGGGAGGGGAGAGTGTCCCGGGAGGAGGGGAGACTGTCTCGGGTGGAGGGGAGAGTGTCCCGAGGGGAGGGGAGTGTGTCTCGGGGGGGAGGGGAGAGTGTCCCGAGGAGAGGGGAGGGGAGAGTGTCCCGAGGAGAGGGGTGGGGAGAGTGTCTCCGCGGGTAGGGGAGTGTGTCCCGAGGAGAGGGGAGGGGAGATTGTCCCGAGGGGAGGGGAGAGTGTCCCGGGGGGAGGGGAGGGGAGAGTGTCCCGAGGTGTGGCGTGAGTGTCCCGGGGAGAGGGGAGAGTGTCCCGGGGGGAGGGGAAAGGAGAGTGTCCCGAGGTGTGGCGTGAGTGTCCCGGGGAGAGGGGAGAGTGTACCGAGGTGTGGCGTGAGTGTCCCGGGGAGAGGGGAGAGTGTCCCGGGGGGAGGGGAGAGTGTCTCCGCGGGTAGGGGAATGTGTCCCGAGGAGAGGGGAGGGGAGAGTGTCCCGAGGGGAGGGGAGAGTGTCCCGGGGGGTGGGGAGGGGAGAGTGTCCCGAGGTGTGGCGTGAGTGTCCCGGGGAGAGGGGAGAGTGTACCGAGGTGTGGCGTGAGTGTCCCGGGGAGAGGGGAGAGTGTCCCGGGGGGAGGGGAGAGTGTCACGGTGGGAGGGGAGAGTGTCCCGGGAGGAGGGGAGACTGTCTCGGGTGGAGGGGAGAGTGTCCCGAGGGGAGGGGAGTGTGTCTCGGGGGGGAGGGGAGAGTGTCCCGAGGAGAGGGGAGGGGAGAGTGTCCCGAGGAGAGGGGTGGGGAGAGTGTCTCCGCGGGTAGGGGAGTGTGTCCCGAGGAGAGGGGAGGGGAGAGTGTCCCGAGGGGAGGGGAGAGTGTCCCGGGGGGAGGGGAGGGGAGAGTGTCCCGAGGTGTGGCGTGAGTGTCCCGGGGAGAGGGGAGAGTGTCCCGGGGGGAGGGGAAAGGAGAGTGTCCCGAGGGGAGTGGAGAGTGTCCCGGGGGGAGGGGAGGGGAGAGTGTCCCGAGGGGAGTGGAGAGTTTCCCAGGGGGAGGGGAGGGGAGAGTGTCCCGAGGTGTGGCGTGAGTGTCCCGGGGAGAGGGGAGAGTGTCCCGGGGAGAGGGGAGAGTGTACCGAGGTGTGGCGTGAGTGTCCCGGGGAGAGGTGAGAGTGTCCCGGGGGGAGGGGAGAGTGTCACGGGGGGAGGGGAGAGTGTCATGGGGGGAGGGAGAGTGTCTCGGGGGAGGGGAGAGTGTCTCAGGGGGAGGAGAGAATGTCTCGGGGGAGTGGAGAGTGTCTCGGTGGGAGTGGAGAGTGTCTTGGGGGGAGGGGAGAGTGTCTCGGTGGGAGGGAAGAGTGTCTCGGGGGGAGGGGAGAGTGTCTCGGGGGGAGGGGAGAGTGTCTCGGGGGAGTGGAGAATGTCACGGGGGGAGGGAGAGTGTCTCGGGGGAGGGGAGAGTGTCTCGGGGGGAGGGGAGTGTGTCACGGGGGGAGGGAGAGTGTCTCGGGGTAGGGGAGTGTGTCTCGGGGTGAGGGGAGAGTGTCCCGGGGGAGGGGAGAGTGTCTCCGCGGGTAGGGGAGTGTGTCCCGAGGAGAGGGGAGGGGAGAGTGTCCCGAGGGGCGGGGAGAGTGTCCCGGGGGGAGGGGAGGGGAGAGTGTCACGGGGGGAGGGGAGAGTGTCCCGGGGGGAGGGGAGGGGAGAGTGTCCCGGGAGGAAGGGAGACTGTCCCGGGGGGAGGGGAGAGTGTCTCCGCGGGTAGGGGAGTGTGTCCCGAGGAGAGGGGAGGGGAGAGTGTCCCGAGGGGAGGGGAGAGTGTCCCGGGGGGAGGGGAGAGTGTCTCCGCGGGTAGGGGAATGTGTCCCGAGGAGAGGGGAGGGGAGAGTGTCCCGAGGGGAGGGGAGAGTGTCCCGGGGGGTGGGGAGGGGAGAGTGTCCCGAGGTGTGGCGTGAGTGTCCAGGGGAGAGGGGAGAGTGTACCGAGGTGTGGCGTGAGTGTCCCGGGGAGAGGGGAGAGTGTCCCGGGGGGAGGGGAGAGTGTCACGGTGGGAGGGGAGAGTGTCCCGGGAGGAGGGGAGACTGTCTCGGGTGGAGGGGAGAGTGTCCCGAGGGGAGGGGAGTGTGTCTCGGGGGGGAGGGGAGAGTGTCCCGAGGAGAGGGGAGGGGAGAGTGTCCCGAGGAGAGGGGTGGGGAGAGTGTCTCCGCGGGTAGGGGAGTGTGTCCCGAGGAGAGGGGAGGGGAGAGTGTCCCGAGGGGAGGGGAGAGTGTCCCGGGGGGAGGGGAGGGGAGAGTGTCCCGAGGTGTGGCGTGAGTGTCCCGGGGAGAGGGGAGAGTGTCCCGGGGGGAGGGGAAAGGAGAGTGTCCCGAGGGGAGTGGAGAGTGTCCCGGGGGGAGGGGAGGGGAGAGTGTCCCGAGGGGAGTGGAGAGTTTCCCAGGGGGAGGGGAGGGGAGAGTGTCCCGAGGTGTGGCGTGAGTGTCCCGGGGAGAGGGGAGAGTGTCCCGGGGAGAGGGGAGAGTGTACCGAGGTGTGGCGTGAGTGTCCCGGGGAGAGGTGAGAGTGTCCCGGGGGGAGGGGAGAGTGTCACGGGGGGAGGGGAGAGTGTCATGGGGGGAGGGAGAGTGTCTCGGGGGAGGGGAGAGTGTCTCAGGGGGAGGAGAGAATGTCTCGGGGGAGTGGAGAGTGTCTCGGTGGGAGTGGAGAGTGTCTTGGGGGGAGGGGAGAGTGTCTCGGTGGGAGGGAAGAGTGTCTCGGGGGGAGGGGAGAGTGTCTCGGGGGGAGGGGAGAGTGTCTCGGGGGAGTGGAGAATGTCACGGGGGGAGGGAGAGTGTCTCGGGGGAGGGGAGAGTGTCTCGGGGGGAGGGGAGTGTGTCACGGGGGGAGGGAGAGTGTCTCGGGGTAGGGGAGTGTGTCTCGGGGTGAGGGGAGAGTGTCCCGGGGGAGGGGAGAGTGTCTCCGCGGGTAGGGGAGTGTGTCCCGAGGAGAGGGGAGGGGAGAGTGTCCCGAGGGGCGGGGAGAGTGTCCCGGGGGGAGGGGAGGGGAGAGTGTCACGGGGGGAGGGGAGAGTGTCCCGGGGGGAGGGGAGGGGAGAGTGTCCCGGGAGGAAGGGAGACTGTCCCGGGGGGAGGGGAGAGTGTCTCCGCGGGTAGGGGAGTGTGTCCCGAGGAGAGGGGAGGGGAGAGTGTCCCGAGGGGAGGGGAGAGTGTCCCGGGGGGAGGGGAGAGTGTCTCCGCGGGTAGGGGAATGTGTCCCGAGGAGAGGGGAGGGGAGAGTGTCCCGAGGGGAGGGGAGAGTGTCCCGGGGGGTGGGGAGGGGAGAGTGTCCCGAGGTGTGGCGTGAGTGTCCCGGGGAGAGGGGAGAGTGTACCGAGGTGTGGCGTGAGTGTCCCGGGGAGAGGGGAGAGTGTCCCGGGGGGAGGGGAGAGTGTCACGGTGGGAGGGGAGAGTGTCCCGGGAGGAGGGGAGACTGTCTCGGGTGGAGGGGAGAGTGTCCCGAGGGGAGGGGAGTGTGTCTCGGGGGGGAGGGGAGAGTGTCCCGAGGAGAGGGGAGGGGAGAGTGTCCCGAGGAGAGGGGTGGGGAGAGTGTCTCCGCGGGTAGGGGAGTGTGTCCCGAGGAGAGGGGAGGGGAGAGTGTCCCGAGGGGAGGGGAGAGTGTCCCGGGGGGAGGGGAGGGGAGAGTGTCCCGAGGTGTGGCGTGAGTGTCCCGGGGAGAGGGGAGAGTGTCCCGGGGGGAGGGGAAAGGAGAGTGTCCCGAGGTGTGGCGTGAGTGTCCCGGGGAGAGGGGAGAGTGTACCGAGGTGTGGCGTGAGTGTCCCGGGGAGAGGGGAGAGTGTCCCGGGGGGAGGGGAGAGTGTCTCCGCGGGTAGGGGAATGTGTCCCGAGGAGAGGGGAGGGGAGAGTGTCCCGAGGGGAGGGGAGAGTGTCCCGGGGGGTGGGGAGGGGAGAGTGTCCCGAGGTGTGGCGTGAGTGTCCCGGGGAGAGGGGAGAGTGTACCGAGGTGTGGCGTGAGTGTCCCGGGGAGAGGGGAGAGTGTCCCGGGGGGAGGGGAGAGTGTCACGGTGGGAGGGGAGAGTGTCCCGGGAGGAGGGGAGACTGTCTCGGGTGGAGGGGAGAGTGTCCCGAGGGGAGGGGAGTGTGTCTCGGGGGGGAGGGGAGAGTGTCCCGAGGAGAGGGGAGGGGAGAGTGTCCCGAGGAGAGGGGTGGGGAGAGTGTCTCCGCGGGTAGGGGAGTGTGTCCCGAGGAGAGGGGAGGGGAGAGTGTCCCGAGGGGAGGGGAGAGTGTCCCGGGGGGAGGGGAGGGGAGAGTGTCCCGAGGTGTGGCGTGAGTGTCCCGGGGAGAGGGGAGAGTGTCCCGGGGGGAGGGGAAAGGAGAGTGTCCCGAGGGGAGTGGAGAGTGTCCCGGGGGGAGGGGAGGGGAGAGTGTCCCGAGGGGAGTGGAGAGTTTCCCAGGGGGAGGGGAGGGGAGAGTGTCCCGAGGTGTGGCGTGAGTGTCCCGGGGAGAGGGGAGAGTGTCCCGGGGAGAGGGGAGAGTGTACCGAGGTGTGGCGTGAGTGTCCCGGGGAGAGGTGAGAGTGTCCCGGGGGGAGGGGAGAGTGTCACGGGGGGAGGGGAGAGTGTCATGGGGGGAGGGAGAGTGTCTCGGGGGAGGGGAGAGTGTCTCAGGGGGAGGAGAGAATGTCTCGGGGGAGTGGAGAGTGTCTCGGTGGGAGTGGAGAGTGTCTTGGGGGGAGGGGAGAGTGTCTCGGTGGGAGGGAAGAGTGTCTCGGGGGGAGGGGAGAGTGTCTCGGGGGGAGGGGAGAGTGTCTCGGGGGAGTGGAGAATGTCACGGGGGGAGGGAGAGTGTCTCGGGGGAGGGGAGAGTGTCTCGGGGGGAGGGGAGTGTGTCACGGGGGGAGGGAGAGTGTCTCGGGGTAGGGGAGTGTGTCTCGGGGTGAGGGGAGAGTGTCCCGGGGGAGGGGAGAGTGTCTCCGCGGGTAGGGGAGTGTGTCCCGAGGAGAGGGGAGGGGAGAGTGTCCCGAGGGGCGGGGAGAGTGTCCCGGGGGGAGGGGAGGGGAGAGTGTCACGGGGGGAGGGGAGAGTGTCCCGGGGGGAGGGGAGGGGAGAGTGTCCCGGGAGGAAGGGAGACTGTCCCGGGGGGAGGGGAGAGTGTCTCCGCGGGTAGGGGAGTGTGTCCCGAGGAGAGGGGAGGGGAGAGTGTCCCGAGGGGAGGGGAGAGTGTCCCGGGGGGAGGGGAGAGTGTCTCCGCGGGTAGGGGAATGTGTCCCGAGGAGAGGGGAGGGGAGAGTGTCCCGAGGGGAGGGGAGAGTGTCCCGGGGGGTGGGGAGGGGAGAGTGTCCCGAGGTGTGGCGTGAGTGTCCCGGGGAGAGGGGAGAGTGTACCGAGGTGTGGCGTGAGTGTCCCGGGGAGAGGGGAGAGTGTCCCGGGGGGAGGGGAGAGTGTCACGGTGGGAGGGGAGAGTGTCCCGGGAGGAGGGGAGACTGTCTCGGGTGGAGGGGAGAGTGTCCCGAGGGGAGGGGAGTGTGTCTCGGGGGGGAGGGGAGAGTGTCCCGAGGAGAGGGGAGGGGAGAGTGTCCCGAGGAGAGGGGTGGGGAGAGTGTCTCCGCGGGTAGGGGAGTGTGTCCCGAGGAGAGGGGAGGGGAGAGTGTCCCGAGGGGAGGGGAGAGTGTCCCGGGGGGAGGGGAGGGAGAGTGTCCCGAGGTGTGGCGTGAGTGTCCCGGGGAGAGGGGAGAGTGTCCCGGGGGGAGGGGAAAGGAGAGTGTCCCGAGGTGTGGCGTGAGTGTCCCGGGGAGAGGGGAGAGTGTACCGAGGTGTGGCGTGAGTGTCCCGGGGAGAGGGGAGAGTGTCCCGGGGGGAGGGGAGAGTGTCTCCGCGGGTAGGGGAATGTGTCCCGAGGAGAGGGGAGGGGAGAGTGTCCCGAGGGGAGGGGAGAGTGTCCCGGGGGGTGGGGAGGGGAGAGTGTCCCGAGGTGTGGCGTGAGTGTCCCGGGGAGAGGGGAGAGTGTACCGAGGTGTGCGTGAGTGTCCCGGGGAGAGGGGAGAGTGTCCCGGGGGGAGGGGAGAGTGTCACGGTGGGAGGGGAGAGTGTCCCGGGAGGAGGGGAGACTGTCTCGGGTGGAGGGGAGAGTGTCCCGAGGGGAGGGGAGTGTGTCTCGGGGGGAGGGGAGAGTGTCCCGAGGAGAGGGGAGGGGAGAGTGTCCCGAGGAGAGGGGTGGGGAGAGTGTCTCCGCGGGTAGGGGAGTGTGTCCCGAGGAGAGGGGAGGGGAGAGTGTCCCGAGGGGAGGGGAGAGTGTCCGGGGGGAGGGGAGGGGAGAGTGTCCCGAGGTGTGGCGTGAGTGTCCCAGGGAGAGGGGAGAGTGTCCCGGGGGGAGGGGAAAGGAGAGTGTCCCGAGGGGAGTGGAGAGTGTCCCGGGGGGAGGGGAGGGGAGAGTGTCCCGAGGGGAGTGGAGAGTTTCCCAGGGGGAGGGGAGGGGAGAGTGTCCCGAGGTGTGGCGTGAGTGTCCCCGGGGAGAGGGGAGAGTGTCCCGGGGAGAGGGGAGAGTGTACCGAGGTGTGGCGTGAGTGTCCCGGGGAGAGGTGAGAGTGTCCCGGGGGGAGGGGAGAGTGTCACGGGGGGAGGGGAGAGTGTCATGGGGGGAGGGAGAGTGTCTCGGGGGAGGGGAGAGTGTCTCAGGGGGAGGAGAGAATGTCTCGGGGGAGTGGAGAGTGTCTCGGTGGGAGTGGAGAGTGTCTTGGGGGGAGGGGAGAGTGTCTCGGTGGGAGGGAAGAGTGTCTCGGGGGAGGGGAGAGTGTCTCGGGGGGAGGGGAGAGTGTCTCGGGGGAGTGGAGAATGTCACGGGGGGAGGGAGAGTGTCTCGGGGGAGGGGAGAGTGTCTCGGGGGGAGGGGAGTGTGTCACGGGGGGAGGGAGAGTGTCTCGGGGTAGGGGAGTGTGTCTCGGGGTGAGGGGAGAGTGTCCCGGGGGAGGGGAGAGTGTCTCCGCGGGTAGGGGAGTGTGTCCCGAGGAGAGGGGAGGGGAGAGTGTCCCGAGGGGCGGGGAGAGTGTCCCGGGGGGAGGGGAGGGGAGAGTGTCACGGGGGGAGGGGAGAGTGTCCCGGGGGGAGGGGAGGGGAGAGTGTCCCGGGAGGAAGGGAGACTGTCCCGGGGGGAGGGGAGAGTGTCTCCGCGGGTAGGGGAGTGTGTCCCGAGGAGAGGGGAGGGGAGAGTGTCCCGAGGGGCGGGGGAGAGTGTCCCGGGGGAGGGGAGGGGAGAGTGTCCCGGGAGGAAGGGAGACTGTCCCGGGGGGAGGGGAGAGTGTCTCCGCGGGTAGGGGAGTGTGTCCCCGAGGAGAGGGGAGGGGAGAGTGTCCCGAGGGGAGGGGAGAGTGTCCCGGGGGGAGGGGAGAGTGTCTCCGCGGGTAGGGGAATGTGTCCCGAGGAGAGGGGAGGGGAGAGTGTCCCGAGGGGAGGGGAGAGTGTCCCGGGGGGTGGGGAGGGGAGAGTGTCCCGAGGTGTGGCGTGAGTGTCCCGGGGAGAGGGGAGAGTGTACCGAGGTGTGGCGTGAGTGTCCCGGGGAGAGGGGAGAGTGTCCCGGGGGGAGGGGAGAGTGTCACGGTGGGAGGGGAGAGTGTCCCGGGAGGAGGGGAGACTGTCTCGGGTGGAGGGGAGAGTGTCCCGAGGGGAGGGGAGTGTGTCTCGGGGGGGAGGGGAGAGTGTCCCGAGGAGAGGGGAGGGGAGAGTGTCCCGAGGAGAGGGGTGGGGAGAGTGTCTCCGCGGGTAGGGGAGTGTGTCCCGAGGAGAGGGGAGGGGAGAGTGTCCCGAGGGGAGGGGAGAGTGTCCCGGGGGGAGGGGAGGGGAGAGGTGTCCCGAGGTGTGGCGTGAGTGTCCCGGGGAGAGGGGAGAGTGTCCCCGGGGGGAGGGGAAAGGAGAGTGTCCCGAGGTGTGGCGTGAGTGTCCCGGGGAGAGGGGAGAGTGTACCGAGGTGTGGCGTGAGTGTCCCGGGGAGAGGGGAGAGTGTCCCGGGGGGAGGGGAGAGTGTCTCCGCGGGTAGGGGAATGTGTCCCGAGGAGAGGGGAGGGGAGAGTGTCCCGAGGGAGGGGAGAGTGTCCCGGGGGGTGGGGAGGGGAGAGTGTCCCGAGGTGTGGCGTGAGTGTCCCGGGGAGAGGGGAGAGTGTACCGAGGTGTGGCGTGAGTGTCCCGGGGAGAGGGGAGAGTGTCCCGGGGGGAGGGGAGAGTGTCACGGTGGGAGGGGAGAGTGTCCCGGGAGGAGGGAGACTGTCTCGGGTGGAGGGGAGAGTGTCCCGAGGGGAGGGGAGTGTGTCTCGGGGGGGAGGGGAGAGTGTCCCGAGGAGAGGGGAGGGGAGAGTGTCCCGAGGAGAGGGGTGGGGAGAGTGTCTCCGCGGGTAGGGGAGTGTGTCCCGAGGAGAGGGGAGGGGAGAGTGTCCCGAGGGGAGGGAGAGTGTCCCGGGGGGAGGGGAGGGGAGAGTGTCCCGAGGTGTGGGCGAGAGTGTCCCGGGGAGAGGGGAGAGTGTCCCGGGGGGAGGGGAAGGAGAGTGTCCCGAGGGGAGTGGAGAGTGTCCCGGGGGGAGGGGAGGGGAGAGTGTCCCGAGGGGAGTGGAGAGTTTCCCAGGGGAGGGGAGGGGAGAGTGTCCCGAGGTGTGGCGTGAGTGTCCCGGGGAGAGGGGAGAGTGTCCCGGGGAGAGGGGAGAGTGTACCGAGGTGTGGCGTGAGTGTCCCGGGGAGAGGTGAGAGTGTCCCGGGGGAGGGAGAGTGTCACGGGGGGAGGGGAGAGTGTCATGGGGGGAGGGAGAGTGTCTCGGGGGAGGGGAGAGTGTCTCAGGGGGAGGAGAGAATGTCTCGGGGAGTGGAGAGTGTCTCGGTGGGAGTGGAGAGTGTCTTGGGGGGAGGGGAGAGTGTCTCGGTGGGAGGGAAGAGTGTCATGGGGGGAGGGAGAGTGTCCTCGGGGGAGGGGAGAGTGTCTCAGGGGGAGGAGAGAATGTCTCGGGGGGAGTGGAGAGTGTCTCGGTGGGAGTGGAGAGGTCTTGGGGGGAGGGGAGAGTGTCTCGGTGGGAGGGAAGAGTGTCTCGGGGGGAGGGGAGAGTGTCTCGGGGGGAGGGAGAGTGTCTCGGGGGAGTGGAGAATGTCACGGGGGGAGGGAGAGTGTCTCGGGGGAGGGGAGAGTGTCTCGGGGGGAGGGGAGTGTGTCACGGGGGAGGGAGAGTGTCTCGGGGTAGGGAGTGTGTCTCGGGGTGAGGGGAGAGTGTCCCGGGGGAGGGGAGAGTGTCTCCGCGGGTAGGGGAGTGTGTCCCGAGGAGAGGGGAGGGGAGAGTGTCCCGAGGGGCGGGGAGAGTGTCCCGGGGGGAGGGGAGGGGAGAGTGTCACGGGGGGAGGGGAGAGGTGTCCCGGGGGGAGGGGAGGGGAGAGTGTCACGGGGGGAGGGGAGAGTGTCCCGGGGGGAGGGGGAGGGGAGAGTGTCCCGGGAGGAAGGGAGACTGTCCCGGGTGGGAGGGGAGAGTGTCTCCGCGGGTAGGGGAGTGTGTCCCGAGGGAGAGGGAGGGGAGAGTGTCCCGAGGGGGAGGGAGAGTGTCCCGGGGGGAGGGGAGAGTGTCTCCGCGGGTAGGGGAATGTGTCCCGAGGAGAGGGGAGGGGAGAGTGTCCCGAGGGGAGGGGAGAGTGTCCCGGGGGGTGGGGAGGGGAGAGTGTCCCGAGGTGTGGCGTGAGTGTCCCGGGGAGAGGGGAGAGTGTACCGAGGTGTGGCGTGAGTGTCCCGGGAGAGGGGAGAGTGTACCGAGGTGTGGCGTGAGTGTCCCGGGGAGAGGGGAGAGTGTCCCGGGGGGAGGGGAGAGTGTCACGGTGGGAGGGGAGAGTGTCCCGGGAGGAGGGGAGACTGTCTCGGGTGGAGGGGAGAGTGTCCCGAGGGGAGGGGAGTGTGTCTCGGGGGGGGAGGGGAGAGTGTCCCGAGGAGAGGGGAGGGGAGAGTGTCCCGAGGAGAGGGGTGGGGAGAGTGTCTCCGCGGGTAGGGGAGTGTGTCCCGAGGAGAGGGGAGGGGAGAGTGTCCCGAGGGGAGGGGAGAGTGTCCCGGGGGGAGGGGAGGGGAGAGTGTCCCGAGGTGTGGCGTGAGTGTCCCGGGGAGAGGGGAGAGTGTCCCGGGGGGAGGGGAAAGGAGAGTGTCCCGAGGTGTGGCGTGAGTGTCCCGGGGAGAGGGGAGAGTGTACCGAGGTGTGGCGTGAGTGTCCCGGGGAGAGGGGAGAGTGTCCCGGGGGGAGGGGAGAGTGTCTCCGCGGGTAGGGGAATGTGTCCCGAGGAGAGGGGAGGGGAGAGTGTCCCGAGGGGAGGGGAGAGTGTCCCGGGGGGTGGGGAGGGGAGAGTGTCCCGAGGTGTGGCGTGAGTGTCCCGGGGAGAGGGGAGAGTGTACCGAGGTGTGGCGTGAGTGTCCCGGGGAGAGGGGAGAGTGTCCCGAGGGGAGGGGAGAGTGTCCCGGGGGAGGGAGGGGAGAGTGTCCCGGGAGGAAGGGAGAGTCCCGGGGGGAGGGGAGAGTGTCTCCGCGGGAAGGGGAGTGTGTCCCGAGGAGAGGGGAGGGGAGAGTGTCCCGAGGGGAGGGGAGAGTGTCCCGGGGGGAGGGGAGAGTGTCTCCGCGGGTAGGGGAATGTGTCCCGAGGAGAGGGGGAGGGGAGAGTGTCCCGAGGGGAGGGGAGAGTGTCCCGGGGGTGGGGAGGGGAGAGTGTCCCGAGGTGTGGCGTGAGTGTCCCGGGGAGAGGGGAGAGTGTACCGAGGTGTGGCGTGAGTGTCCGGGGAGAGGGGAGAGTGTCCCGGGGGGAGGGGAGAGTGTCACGGTGGGAGGGGAGAGTGTCCCGGGAGGAGGGGAGACTGTCTCGGGTGGAGGGGAGAGTGTCCCGAGGGGAGGGGAGTGTGTCTCGGGGGGGAGGGGGAGAGTGTCCCGAGGAGAGGGGAGGGGAGAGTGTCCCGAGGAGAGGGGTGGGGAGAGTGTCTCCGCGGGTAGGGGAGTGTGTCCCGAGGAGAGGGGAGGGGAGAGTGTCCCGAGGGGAGGGGAGAGTGTCCCGGGGGGAGGGGAGGGGAGAGTGTCCCGAGGTGTGGCGTGAGTGTCCCGGGGAGAGGGGAGAGTGTCCCGGGGGAGGGGAAAGGAGAGTGTCCCGAGGGGAGTGGAGAGTGTCCCGGGGGGAGGGGAGGGGAGAGTGTCCCGAGGGGAGTGGAGAGTTTCCCAGGGGGAGGGGAGGGGAGAGTGTCCCGTCCCGGGGAGAGGGGAGAGTGTCCCGGGGAGAGGGGAGAGTGTACCGAGGTGTGGCGTGAGTGTCCCGGGGAGAGGTGAGAGTGTCCCGGGGGGAGGGGAGAGTGTCACGGGGGGAGGGGAGAGTGTCATGGGGGGAGGGAGAGTGTCTCGGGGGAGGGGAGAGTGTCTCAGGGGGAGGAGAGAATGTCTCGGGGGAGTGGAGAGTGTCTCGGTGGGAGTGGAGAGTGTCTTGGGGGGAGGGGAGAGTGTCTCGGTGGGAGGGAAGAGTGTCTCGGGGGGAGGGGAGAGTGTCTCGGGGGGAGGGGAGAGTGTCTCGGGGGAGTGGAGAATGTCACGGGGGGAGGGAGAGTGTCTCGGGGGAGGGGAGAGTGTCTCGGGGGGAGGGGAGTGTGTCACGGGGGGAGGGAGAGTGTCTCGGGGTAGGGGAGTGTGTCTCGGGGTGAGGGGAGAGTGTCCCGGGGGAGGGGAGAGTGTCTCCGCGGGTAGGGGAGTGTGTCCCGAGGAGAGGGGAGGGGAGAGTGTCCCGAGGGGCGGGGAGAGTGTCCCGGGGGGAGGGGAGGGGAGAGTGTCACGGGGGGAGGGGAGAGTGTCCCGGGGGGAGGGGAGGGGAGAGTGTCCCGGGAGGAAGGGAGACTGTCCCGGGGGGAGGGGAGAGTGTCTCCGCGGGTAGGGGAGTGTGTCCCGAGGAGAGGGGAGGGGAGAGTGTCCCGAGGGGAGGGGAGAGTGTCCCGGGGGGAGGGGAGAGTGTCTCCGCGGGTAGGGGAATGTGTCCCGAGGAGAGGGGAGGGGAGAGTGTCCCGAGGGGAGGGGAGAGTGTCCCGGGGGGTGGGGAGGGGAGAGTGTCCCGAGGTGTGGCGTGAGTGTCCCGGGGAGAGGGGAGAGTGTACCGAGGTGTGGCGTGAGTGTCCCGGGGAGAGGGGAGAGTGTCCCGGGGGGAGGGGAGAGTGTCACGGTGGGAGGGGAGAGTGTCCCGGGAGGAGGGGAGACTGTCTCGGGTGGAGGGGAGAGTGTCCCGAGGGGAGGGGAGTGTGTCTCGGGGGGGAGGGGAGAGTGTCCCGAGGAGAGGGGAGGGGAGAGTGTCCCGAGGAGAGGGGTGGGGAGAGTGTCTCCGCGGGTAGGGGAGTGTGTCCCGAGGAGAGGGGAGGGGAGAGTGTCCCGAGGGGAGGGGAGAGTGTCCCGGGGGGAGGGGAGGGGAGAGTGTCCCGAGGTGTGGCGTGAGTGTCCCGGGGAGAGGGGAGAGTGTCCCGGGGGGAGGGGAAAGGAGAGTGTCCCGAGGTGTGGCGTGAGTGTCCCGGGGAGAGGGGAGAGTGTACCGAGGTGTGGCGTGAGTGTCCCGGGGAGAGGGGAGAGTGTCCCGGGGGGAGGGGAGAGTGTCTCCGCGGGTAGGGGAATGTGTCCCGAGGAGAGGGGAGGGGAGAGTGTCCCGAGGGGAGGGGAGAGTGTCCCGGGGGGTGGGGAGGGGAGAGTGTCCCGAGGTGTGGCGTGAGTGTCCCGGGGAGAGGGGAGAGTGTACCGAGGTGTGGCGTGAGTGTCCCGGGGAGAGGGGAGAGTGTCCCGGGGGGAGGGGAGAGTGTCACGGTGGGAGGGGAGAGTGTCCCGGGAGGAGGGGAGACTGTCTCGGGTGGAGGGGAGAGTGTCCCGAGGGGAGGGGAGTGTGTCTCGGGGGGGAGGGGAGAGTGTCCCGAGGAGAGGGGAGGGGAGAGTGTCCCGAGGAGAGGGGTGGGGAGAGTGTCTCCGCGGGTAGGGGAGTGTGTCCCGAGGAGAGGGGAGGGGAGAGTGTCCCGAGGGGAGGGGAGAGTGTCCCGGGGGGAGGGGAGGGGAGAGTGTCCCGAGGTGTGGCGTGAGTGTCCCGGGGAGAGGGGAGAGTGTCCCGGGGGGAGGGGAAAGGAGAGTGTCCCGAGGGGAGTGGAGAGTGTCCCGGGGGGAGGGGAGGGGAGAGTGTCCCGAGGGGAGTGGAGAGTTTCCCAGGGGGAGGGGAGGGGAGAGTGTCCCGAGGTGTGGCGTGAGTGTCCCGGGGAGAGGGGAGAGTGTCCCGGGGAGAGGGGAGAGTGTACCGAGGTGTGGCGTGAGTGTCCCGGGGAGAGGTGAGAGTGTCCCGGGGGGAGGGGAGAGTGTCACGGGGGGAGGGGAGAGTGTCATGGGGGGAGGGAGAGTGTCTCGGGGGAGGGGAGAGTGTCTCAGGGGGAGGAGAGAATGTCTCGGGGGAGTGGAGAGTGTCTCGGTGGGAGTGGAGAGTGTCTTGGGGGGAGGGGAGAGTGTCTCGGTGGGAGGGAAGAGTGTCTCGGGGGGAGGGGAGAGTGTCTCGGGGGGAGGGGAGAGTGTCTCGGGGGAGTGGAGAATGTCACGGGGGGAGGGAGAGTGTCTCGGGGGAGGGGAGAGTGTCTCGGGGGGAGGGGAGTGTGTCACGGGGGGAGGGAGAGTGTCTCGGGGTAGGGGAGTGTGTCTCGGGGTGAGGGGAGAGTGTCCCGGGGGAGGGGAGAGTGTCTCCGCGGGTAGGGGAGTGTGTCCCGAGGAGAGGGGAGGGGAGAGTGTCCCGAGGGGCGGGGAGAGTGTCCCGGGGGGAGGGGAGGGGAGAGTGTCACGGGGGGAGGGGAGAGTGTCCCGGGGGGAGGGGAGGGGAGAGTGTCCCGGGAGGAAGGGAGACTGTCCCGGGGGGAGGGGAGAGTGTCTCCGCGGGTAGGGGAGTGTGTCCCGAGGAGAGGGGAGGGGAGAGTGTCCCGAGGGGAGGGGAGAGTGTCCCGGGGGGAGGGGAGAGTGTCTCCGCGGGTAGGGGAATGTGTCCCGAGGAGAGGGGAGGGGAGAGTGTCCCGAGGGGAGGGGAGAGTGTCCCGGGGGGTGGGGAGGGGAGAGTGTCCCGAGGTGTGGCGTGAGTGTCCCGGGGAGAGGGGAGAGTGTACCGAGGTGTGGCGTGAGTGTCCCGGGGAGAGGGGAGAGTGTCCCGGGGGGAGGGGAGAGTGTCACGGTGGGAGGGGAGAGTGTCCCGGGAGGAGGGGAGACTGTCTCGGGTGGAGGGGAGAGTGTCCCGAGGGGAGGGGAGTGTGTCTCGGGGGGGAGGGGAGAGTGTCCCGAGGAGAGGGGAGGGGAGAGTGTCCCGAGGAGAGGGGTGGGGAGAGTGTCTCCGCGGGTAGGGGAGTGTGTCCCGAGGAGAGGGGAGGGGAGAGTGTCCCGAGGGGAGGGGAGAGTGTCCCGGGGGGAGGGGAGGGGAGAGTGTCCCGAGGTGTGGCGTGAGTGTCCCGGGGAGAGGGGAGAGTGTCCCGGGGGGAGGGGAAAGGAGAGTGTCCCGAGGGGAGTGGAGAGTGTCCCGGGGGGAGGGGAGGGGAGAGTGTCCCGAGGGGAGTGGAGAGTTTCCCAGGGGGAGGGGAGGGGAGAGTGTCCCGAGGTGTGGCGTGAGTGTCCCGGGGAGAGGGGAGAGTGTCCCGGGGAGAGGGGAGAGTGTACCGAGGTGTGGCGTGAGTGTCCCGGGGAGAGGTGAGAGTGTCCCGGGGGGAGGGGAGAGTGTCACGGGGGGAGGGGAGAGTGTCATGGGGGGAGGGAGAGTGTCTCGGGGGAGGGGAGAGTGTCTCAGGGGGAGGAGAGAATGTCTCGGGGGAGTGGAGAGTGTCTCGGTGGGAGTGGAGAGTGTCTTGGGGGGAGGGGAGAGTGTCTCGGTGGGAGGGAAGAGTGTCTCGGGGGGAGGGGAGAGTGTCTCGGGGGGAGGGGAGAGTGTCTCGGGGGAGTGGAGAATGTCACGGGGGGAGGGAGAGTGTCTCGGGGGAGGGGAGAGTGTCTCGGGGGGAGGGGAGTGTGTCACGGGGGGAGGGAGAGTGTCTCGGGGTAGGGGAGTGTGTCTCGGGGTGAGGGGAGAGTGTCCCGGGGGAGGGGAGAGTGTCTCCGCGGGTAGGGGAGTGTGTCCCGAGGAGAGGGGAGGGGAGAGTGTCCCGAGGGGCGGGGAGAGTGTCCCGGGGGGAGGGGAGGGGAGAGTGTCACGGGGGGAGGGGAGAGTGTCCCGGGGGGAGGGGAGGGGAGAGTGTCCCGGGAGGAAGGGAGACTGTCCCGGGGGGAGGGGAGAGTGTCTCCGCGGGTAGGGGAGTGTGTCCCGAGGAGAGGGGAGGGGAGAGTGTCCCGAGGGGAGGGGAGAGTGTCCCGGGGGGAGGGGAGAGTGTCTCCGCGGGTAGGGGAATGTGTCCCGAGGAGAGGGGAGGGGAGAGTGTCCCGAGGGGAGGGGAGAGTGTCCCGGGGGGTGGGGAGGGGAGAGTGTCCCGAGGTGTGGCGTGAGTGTCCCGGGGAGAGGGGAGAGTGTACCGAGGTGTGGCGTGAGTGTCCCGGGGAGAGGGGAGAGTGTCCCGGGGGGAGGGGAGAGTGTCACGGTGGGAGGGGAGAGTGTCCCGGGAGGAGGGGAGACTGTCTCGGGTGGAGGGGAGAGTGTCCCGAGGGGAGGGGAGTGTGTCTCGGGGGGGAGGGGAGAGTGTCCCGAGGAGAGGGGAGGGGAGAGTGTCCCGAGGAGAGGGGTGGGGAGAGTGTCTCCGCGGGTAGGGGAGTGTGTCCCGAGGAGAGGGGAGGGGAGAGTGTCCCGAGGGGAGGGGAGAGTGTCCCGGGGGGAGGGGAGGGGAGAGTGTCCCGAGGTGTGGCGTGAGTGTCCCGGGGAGAGGGGAGAGTGTCCCGGGGGGAGGGGAAAGGAGAGTGTCCCGAGGTGTGGCGTGAGTGTCCCGGGGAGAGGGGAGAGTGTACCGAGGTGTGGCGTGAGTGTCCCGGGGAGAGGGGAGAGTGTCCCGGGGGGAGGGGAGAGTGTCTCCGCGGGTAGGGGAATGTGTCCCGAGGAGAGGGGAGGGGAGAGTGTCCCGAGGGGAGGGGAGAGTGTCCCGGGGGGTGGGGAGGGGAGAGTGTCCCGAGGTGTGGCGTGAGTGTCCCGGGGAGAGGGGAGAGTGTACCGAGGTGTGGCGTGAGTGTCCCGGGGAGAGGGGAGAGTGTCCCGGGGGGAGGGGAGAGTGTCACGGTGGGAGGGGAGAGTGTCCCGGGAGGAGGGGAGACTGTCTCGGGTGGAGGGGAGAGTGTCCCGAGGGGAGGGGAGTGTGTCTCGGGGGGGAGGGGAGAGTGTCCCGAGGAGAGGGGAGGGGAGAGTGTCCCGAGGAGAGGGGTGGGGAGAGTGTCTCCGCGGGTAGGGGAGTGTGTCCCGAGGAGAGGGGAGGGGAGAGTGTCCCGAGGGGAGGGGAGAGTGTCCCGGGGGGAGGGGAGGGGAGAGTGTCCCGAGGTGTGGCGTGAGTGTCCCGGGGAGAGGGGAGAGTGTCCCGGGGGGAGGGGAAAGGAGAGTGTCCCGAGGGGAGTGGAGAGTGTCCCGGGGGGAGGGGAGGGGAGAGTGTCCCGAGGGGAGTGGAGAGTTTCCCAGGGGGAGGGGAGGGGAGAGTGTCCCGAGGTGTGGCGTGAGTGTCCCGGGGAGAGGGGAGAGTGTCCCGGGGAGAGGGGAGAGTGTACCGAGGTGTGGCGTGAGTGTCCCGGGGAGAGGTGAGAGTGTCCCGGGGGGAGGGGAGAGTGTCACGGGGGGAGGGGAGAGTGTCATGGGGGGAGGGAGAGTGTCTCGGGGGAGGGGAGAGTGTCTCAGGGGGAGGAGAGAATGTCTCGGGGGAGTGGAGAGTGTCTCGGTGGGAGTGGAGAGTGTCTTGGGGGGAGGGGAGAGTGTCTCGGTGGGAGGGAAGAGTGTCTCGGGGGGAGGGGAGAGTGTCTCGGGGGGAGGGGAGAGTGTCTCGGGGGAGTGGAGAATGTCACGGGGGGAGGGAGAGTGTCTCGGGGGAGGGGAGAGTGTCTCGGGGGGAGGGGAGTGTGTCACGGGGGGAGGGAGAGTGTCTCGGGGTAGGGGAGTGTGTCTCGGGGTGAGGGGAGAGTGTCCCGGGGGAGGGGAGAGTGTCTCCGCGGGTAGGGGAGTGTGTCCCGAGGAGAGGGGAGGGGAGAGTGTCCCGAGGGGCGGGGAGAGTGTCCCGGGGGGAGGGGAGGGGAGAGTGTCACGGGGGGAGGGGAGAGTGTCCCGGGGGGAGGGGAGGGGAGAGTGTCCCGGGAGGAAGGGAGACTGTCCCGGGGGGAGGGGAGAGTGTCTCCGCGGGTAGGGGAGTGTGTCCCGAGGAGAGGGGAGGGGAGAGTGTCCCGAGGGGAGGGGAGAGTGTCCCGGGGGGAGGGGAGAGTGTCTCCGCGGGTAGGGGAATGTGTCCCGAGGAGAGGGGAGGGGAGAGTGTCCCGAGGGGAGGGGAGAGTGTCCCGGGGGGTGGGGAGGGGAGAGTGTCCCGAGGTGTGGCGTGAGTGTCCCGGGGAGAGGGGAGAGTGTACCGAGGTGTGGCGTGAGTGTCCCGGGGAGAGGGGAGAGTGTCCCGGGGGGAGGGGAGAGTGTCACGGTGGGAGGGGAGAGTGTCCCGGGAGGAGGGGAGACTGTCTCGGGTGGAGGGGAGAGTGTCCCGAGGGGAGGGGAGTGTGTCTCGGGGGGGAGGGGAGAGTGTCCCGAGGAGAGGGGAGGGGAGAGTGTCCCGAGGAGAGGGGTGGGGAGAGTGTCTCCGCGGGTAGGGGAGTGTGTCCCGAGGAGAGGGGAGGGGAGAGTGTCCCGAGGGGAGGGGAGAGTGTCCCGGGGGGAGGGGAGGGGAGAGTGTCCCGAGGTGTGGCGTGAGTGTCCCGGGGAGAGGGGAGAGTGTCCCGGGGGGAGGGGAAAGGAGAGTGTCCCGAGGTGTGGCGTGAGTGTCCCGGGGAGAGGGGAGAGTGTACCGAGGTGTGGCGTGAGTGTCCCGGGGAGAGGGGAGAGTGTCCCGGGGGGAGGGGAGAGTGTCTCCGCGGGTAGGGGAATGTGTCCCGAGGAGAGGGGAGGGGAGAGTGTCCCGAGGGGAGGGGAGAGTGTCCCGGGGGGTGGGGAGGGGAGAGTGTCCCGAGGTGTGGCGTGAGTGTCCCGGGGAGAGGGGAGAGTGTACCGAGGTGTGGCGTGAGTGTCCCGGGGAGAGGGGAGAGTGTCCCGGGGGGAGGGGAGAGTGTCACGGTGGGAGGGGAGAGTGTCCCGGGAGGAGGGGAGACTGTCTCGGGTGGAGGGGAGAGTGTCCCGAGGGGAGGGGAGTGTGTCTCGGGGGGGAGGGGAGAGTGTCCCGAGGAGAGGGGAGGGGAGAGTGTCCCGAGGAGAGGGGTGGGGAGAGTGTCTCCGCGGGTAGGGGAGTGTGTCCCGAGGAGAGGGGAGGGGAGAGTGTCCCGAGGGGAGGGGAGAGTGTCCCGGGGGGAGGGGAGGGGAGAGTGTCCCGAGGTGTGGCGTGAGTGTCCCGGGGAGAGGGGAGAGTGTCCCGGGGGGAGGGGAAAGGAGAGTGTCCCGAGGGGAGTGGAGAGTGTCCCGGGGGGAGGGGAGGGGAGAGTGTCCCGAGGGGAGTGGAGAGTTTCCCAGGGGGAGGGGAGGGGAGAGTGTCCCGAGGTGTGGCGTGAGTGTCCCGGGGAGAGGGGAGAGTGTCCCGGGGAGAGGGGAGAGTGTACCGAGGTGTGGCGTGAGTGTCCCGGGGAGAGGTGAGAGTGTCCCGGGGGGAGGGGAGAGTGTCACGGGGGGAGGGGAGAGTGTCATGGGGGGAGGGAGAGTGTCTCGGGGGAGGGGAGAGTGTCTCAGGGGGAGGAGAGAATGTCTCGGGGGAGTGGAGAGTGTCTCGGTGGGAGTGGAGAGTGTCTTGGGGGGAGGGGAGAGTGTCTCGGTGGGAGGGAAGAGTGTCTCGGGGGGAGGGGAGAGTGTCTCGGGGGGAGGGGAGAGTGTCTCGGGGGAGTGGAGAATGTCACGGGGGGAGGGAGAGTGTCTCGGGGGAGGGGAGAGTGTCTCGGGGGGAGGGGAGTGTGTCACGGGGGGAGGGAGAGTGTCTCGGGGTAGGGGAGTGTGTCTCGGGGTGAGGGGAGAGTGTCCCGGGGGAGGGGAGAGTGTCTCCGCGGGTAGGGGAGTGTGTCCCGAGGAGAGGGGAGGGGAGAGTGTCCCGAGGGGCGGGGAGAGTGTCCCGGGGGGAGGGGAGGGGAGAGTGTCACGGGGGGAGGGGAGAGTGTCCCGGGGGGAGGGGAGGGGAGAGTGTCCCGGGAGGAAGGGAGACTGTCCCGGGGGGAGGGGAGAGTGTCTCCGCGGGTAGGGGAGTGTGTCCCGAGGAGAGGGGAGGGGAGAGTGTCCCGAGGGGAGGGGAGAGTGTCCCGGGGGGAGGGGAGAGTGTCTCCGCGGGTAGGGGAATGTGTCCCGAGGAGAGGGGAGGGGAGAGTGTCCCGAGGGGAGGGGAGAGTGTCCCGGGGGGTGGGGAGGGGAGAGTGTCCCGAGGTGTGGCGTGAGTGTCCCGGGGAGAGGGGAGAGTGTACCGAGGTGTGGCGTGAGTGTCCCGGGGAGAGGGGAGAGTGTCCCGGGGGGAGGGGAGAGTGTCACGGTGGGAGGGGAGAGTGTCCCGGGAGGAGGGGAGACTGTCTCGGGTGGAGGGGAGAGTGTCCCGAGGGGAGGGGAGTGTGTCTCGGGGGGGAGGGGAGAGTGTCCCGAGGAGAGGGGAGGGGAGAGTGTCCCGAGGAGAGGGGTGGGGAGAGTGTCTCCGCGGGTAGGGGAGTGTGTCCCGAGGAGAGGGGAGGGGAGAGTGTCCCGAGGGGAGGGGAGAGTGTCCCGGGGGGAGGGGAGGGGAGAGTGTCCCGAGGTGTGGCGTGAGTGTCCCGGGGAGAGGGGAGAGTGTCCCGGGGGGAGGGGAAAGGAGAGTGTCCCGAGGGGAGTGGAGAGTGTCCCGGGGGGAGGGGAGGGGAGAGTGTCCCGAGGGGAGTGGAGAGTTTCCCAGGGGGAGGGGAGGGGAGAGTGTCCCGAGGTGTGGCGTGAGTGTCCCGGGGAGAGGGGAGAGTGTCCCGGGGAGAGGGGAGAGTGTACCGAGGTGTGGCGTGAGTGTCCCGGGGAGAGGTGAGAGTGTCCCGGGGGGAGGGGAGAGTGTCACGGGGGGAGGGGAGAGTGTCATGGGGGGAGGGAGAGTGTCTCGGGGGAGGGGAGAGTGTCTCAGGGGGAGGAGAGAATGTCTCGGGGGAGTGGAGAGTGTCTCGGTGGGAGTGGAGAGTGTCTTGGGGGGAGGGGAGAGTGTCTCGGTGGGAGGGAAGAGTGTCTCGGGGGGAGGGGAGAGTGTCTCGGGGGGAGGGGAGAGTGTCTCGGGGGAGTGGAGAATGTCACGGGGGGAGGGAGAGTGTCTCGGGGGAGGGGAGAGTGTCTCGGGGGGAGGGGAGTGTGTCACGGGGGGAGGGAGAGTGTCTCGGGGTAGGGGAGTGTGTCTCGGGGTGAGGGGAGAGTGTCCCGGGGGAGGGGAGAGTGTCTCCGCGGGTAGGGGAGTGTGTCCCGAGGAGAGGGGAGGGGAGAGTGTCCCGAGGGGCGGGGAGAGTGTCCCGGGGGGAGGGGAGGGGAGAGTGTCACGGGGGGAGGGGAGAGTGTCCCGGGGGGAGGGGAGGGGAGAGTGTCCCGGGAGGAAGGGAGACTGTCCCGGGGGGAGGGGAGAGTGTCTCCGCGGGTAGGGGAGTGTGTCCCGAGGAGAGGGGAGGGGAGAGTGTCCCGAGGGGAGGGGAGAGTGTCCCGGGGGGAGGGGAGAGTGTCTCCGCGGGTAGGGGAATGTGTCCCGAGGAGAGGGGAGGGGAGAGTGTCCCGAGGGGAGGGGAGAGTGTCCCGGGGGGTGGGGAGGGGAGAGTGTCCCGAGGTGTGGCGTGAGTGTCCCGGGGAGAGGGGAGAGTGTACCGAGGTGTGGCGTGAGTGTCCCGGGGAGAGGGGAGAGTGTCCCGGGGGGAGGGGAGAGTGTCACGGTGGGAGGGGAGAGTGTCCCGGGAGGAGGGGAGACTGTCTCGGGTGGAGGGGAGAGTGTCCCGAGGGGAGGGGAGTGTGTCTCGGGGGGGAGGGGAGAGTGTCCCGAGGAGAGGGGAGGGGAGAGTGTCCCGAGGAGAGGGGTGGGGAGAGTGTCTCCGCGGGTAGGGGAGTGTGTCCCGAGGAGAGGGGAGGGGAGAGTGTCCCGAGGGGAGGGGAGAGTGTCCCGGGGGGAGGGGAGGGGAGAGTGTCCCGAGGTGTGGCGTGAGTGTCCCGGGGAGAGGGGAGAGTGTCCCGGGGGGAGGGGAAAGGAGAGTGTCCCGAGGTGTGGCGTGAGTGTCCCGGGGAGAGGGGAGGGGAGAGTGTCCCGGGGAGAGGGGAGAGTGTCCCGGGGGGAGGGGAAAGGAGAGTGTCCCGAGGTGTGGCGTGAGTGTCCCGGGGAGAGGGGAGAGTGTACCGAGGTGTGGCGTGAGTGTCCCGGGGAGAGGGGAGAGTGTCCCGGGGGGAGGGGAGAGTGTCTCCGCGGGTAGGGGAATGTGTCCCGAGGAGAGGGGAGGGGAGAGTGTCCCGAGGGGAGGGGAGAGTGTCCCGGGGGGTGGGGAGGGGAGAGTGTCCCGAGGTGTGGCGTGAGTGTCCCGGGGAGAGGGGAGAGTGTACCGAGGTGTGGCGTGAGTGTCCCGGGGAGAGGGGAGAGTGTCCCGGGGGGAGGGGAGAGTGTCACGGTGGGAGGGGAGAGTGTCCCGGGAGGAGGGGAGACTGTCTCGGGTGGAGGGGAGAGTGTCCCGAGGGGAGGGGAGTGTGTCTCGGGGGGGAGGGGAGAGTGTCCCGAGGAGAGGGGAGGGGAGAGTGTCCCGAGGAGAGGGGTGGGGAGAGTGTCTCCGCGGGTAGGGGAGTGTGTCCCGAGGAGAGGGGAGGGGAGAGTGTCCCGAGGGGAGGGGAGAGTGTCCCGGGGGGAGGGGAGGGGAGAGTGTCCCGAGGTGTGGCGTGAGTGTCCCGGGGAGAGGGGAGAGTGTCCCGGGGGGAGGGGAAAGGAGAGTGTCCCGAGGGGAGTGGAGAGTGTCCCGGGGGGAGGGGAGGGGAGAGTGTCCCGAGGGGAGTGGAGAGTTTCCCAGGGGGAGGGGAGGGGAGAGTGTCCCGAGGTGTGGCGTGAGTGTCCCGGGGAGAGGGGAGAGTGTCCCGGGGAGAGGGGAGAGTGTACCGAGGTGTGGCGTGAGTGTCCCGGGGAGAGGTGAGAGTGTCCCGGGGGGAGGGGAGAGTGTCACGGGGGGAGGGGAGAGTGTCATGGGGGGAGGGAGAGTGTCTCGGGGGAGGGGAGAGTGTCTCAGGGGGAGGAGAGAATGTCTCGGGGGAGTGGAGAGTGTCTCGGTGGGAGTGGAGAGTGTCTTGGGGGGAGGGGAGAGTGTCTCGGTGGGAGGGAAGAGTGTCTCGGGGGGAGGGGAGAGTGTCTCGGGGGGAGGGGAGAGTGTCTCGGGGGAGTGGAGAATGTCACGGGGGGAGGGAGAGTGTCTCGGGGGAGGGGAGAGTGTCTCGGGGGGAGGGGAGTGTGTCACGGGGGGAGGGAGAGTGTCTCGGGGTAGGGGAGTGTGTCTCGGGGTGAGGGGAGAGTGTCCCGGGGGAGGGGAGAGTGTCTCCGCGGGTAGGGGAGTGTGTCCCGAGGAGAGGGGAGGGGAGAGTGTCCCGAGGGGCGGGGAGAGTGTCCCGGGGGGAGGGGAGGGGAGAGTGTCACGGGGGGAGGGGAGAGTGTCCCGGGGGGAGGGGAGGGGAGAGTGTCCCGGGAGGAAGGGAGACTGTCCCGGGGGGAGGGGAGAGTGTCTCCGCGGGTAGGGGAGTGTGTCCCGAGGAGAGGGGAGGGGAGAGTGTCCCGAGGGGAGGGGAGAGTGTCCCGGGGGGAGGGGAGAGTGTCTCCGCGGGTAGGGGAATGTGTCCCGAGGAGAGGGGAGGGGAGAGTGTCCCGAGGGGAGGGGAGAGTGTCCCGGGGGGTGGGGAGGGGAGAGTGTCCCGAGGTGTGGCGTGAGTGTCCCGGGGAGAGGGGAGAGTGTACCGAGGTGTGGCGTGAGTGTCCCGGGGAGAGGGGAGAGTGTCCCGGGGGGAGGGGAGAGTGTCACGGTGGGAGGGGAGAGTGTCCCGGGAGGAGGGGAGACTGTCTCGGGTGGAGGGGAGAGTGTCCCGAGGGGAGGGGAGTGTGTCTCGGGGGGGAGGGGAGAGTGTCCCGAGGAGAGGGGAGGGGAGAGTGTCCCGAGGAGAGGGGTGGGGAGAGTGTCTCCGCGGGTAGGGGAGTGTGTCCCGAGGAGAGGGGAGGGGAGAGTGTCCCGAGGGGAGGGGAGAGTGTCCCGGGGGGAGGGGAGGGGAGAGTGTCCCGAGGTGTGGCGTGAGTGTCCCGGGGAGAGGGGAGAGTGTCCCGGGGGGAGGGGAAAGGAGAGTGTCCCGAGGTGTGGCGTGAGTGTCCCGGGGAGAGGGGAGAGTGTACCGAGGTGTGGCGTGAGTGTCCCGGGGAGAGGGGAGAGTGTCCCGGGGGGAGGGGAGAGTGTCTCCGCGGGTAGGGGAATGTGTCCCGAGGAGAGGGGAGGGGAGAGTGTCCCGAGGGGAGGGGAGAGTGTCCCGGGGGGTGGGGAGGGGAGAGTGTCCCGAGGTGTGGCGTGAGTGTCCCGGGGAGAGGGGAGAGTGTACCGAGGTGTGGCGTGAGTGTCCCGGGGAGAGGGGAGAGTGTCCCGGGGGGAGGGGAGAGTGTCACGGTGGGAGGGGAGAGTGTCCCGGGAGGAGGGGAGACTGTCTCGGGTGGAGGGGAGAGTGTCCCGAGGGGAGGGGAGTGTGTCTCGGGGGGGAGGGGAGAGTGTCCCGAGGAGAGGGGAGGGGAGAGTGTCCCGAGGAGAGGGGTGGGGAGAGTGTCTCCGCGGGTAGGGGAGTGTGTCCCGAGGAGAGGGGAGGGGAGAGTGTCCCGAGGGGAGGGGAGAGTGTCCCGGGGGGAGGGGAGGGGAGAGTGTCCCGAGGTGTGGCGTGAGTGTCCCGGGGAGAGGGGAGAGTGTCCCGGGGGGAGGGGAAAGGAGAGTGTCCCGAGGGGAGTGGAGAGTGTCCCGGGGGGAGGGGAGGGGAGAGTGTCCCGAGGGGAGTGGAGAGTTTCCCAGGGGGAGGGGAGGGGAGAGTGTCCCGAGGTGTGGCGTGAGTGTCCCGGGGAGAGGGGAGAGTGTCCCGGGGAGAGGGGAGAGTGTACCGAGGTGTGGCGTGAGTGTCCCGGGGAGAGGTGAGAGTGTCCCGGGGGGAGGGGAGAGTGTCACGGGGGGAGGGGAGAGTGTCATGGGGGGAGGGAGAGTGTCTCGGGGGAGGGGAGAGTGTCTCAGGGGGAGGAGAGAATGTCTCGGGGGAGTGGAGAGTGTCTCGGTGGGAGTGGAGAGTGTCTTGGGGGGAGGGGAGAGTGTCTCGGTGGGAGGGAAGAGTGTCTCGGGGGGAGGGGAGAGTGTCTCGGGGGGAGGGGAGAGTGTCTCGGGGGAGTGGAGAATGTCACGGGGGGAGGGAGAGTGTCTCGGGGGAGGGGAGAGTGTCTCGGGGGGAGGGGAGTGTGTCACGGGGGGAGGGAGAGTGTCTCGGGGTAGGGGAGTGTGTCTCGGGGTGAGGGGAGAGTGTCCCGGGGGAGGGGAGAGTGTCTCCGCGGGTAGGGGAGTGTGTCCCGAGGAGAGGGGAGGGGAGAGTGTCCCGAGGGGCGGGGAGAGTGTCCCGGGGGGAGGGGAGGGGAGAGTGTCACGGGGGGAGGGGAGAGTGTCCCGGGGGGAGGGGAGGGGAGAGTGTCCCGGGAGGAAGGGAGACTGTCCCGGGGGGAGGGGAGAGTGTCTCCGCGGGTAGGGGAGTGTGTCCCGAGGAGAGGGGAGGGGAGAGTGTCCCGAGGGGAGGGGAGAGTGTCCCGGGGGGAGGGGAGAGTGTCTCCGCGGGTAGGGGAATGTGTCCCGAGGAGAGGGGAGGGGAGAGTGTCCCGAGGGGAGGGGAGAGTGTCCCGGGGGGTGGGGAGGGGAGAGTGTCCCGAGGTGTGGCGTGAGTGTCCCGGGGAGAGGGGAGAGTGTACCGAGGTGTGGCGTGAGTGTCCCGGGGAGAGGGGAGAGTGTCCCGGGGGGAGGGGAGAGTGTCACGGTGGGAGGGGAGAGTGTCCCGGGAGGAGGGGAGACTGTCTCGGGTGGAGGGGAGAGTGTCCCGAGGGGAGGGGAGTGTGTCTCGGGGGGGAGGGGAGAGTGTCCCGAGGAGAGGGGAGGGGAGAGTGTCCCGAGGAGAGGGGTGGGGAGAGTGTCTCCGCGGGTAGGGGAGTGTGTCCCGAGGAGAGGGGAGGGGAGAGTGTCCCGAGGGGAGGGGAGAGTGTCCCGGGGGGAGGGGAGGGGAGAGTGTCCCGAGGTGTGGCGTGAGTGTCCCGGGGAGAGGGGAGAGTGTCCCGGGGGGAGGGGAAAGGAGAGTGTCCCGAGGTGTGGCGTGAGTGTCCCGGGGAGAGGGGAGAGTGTACCGAGGTGTGGCGTGAGTGTCCCGGGGAGAGGGGAGAGTGTCCCGGGGGGAGGGGAGAGTGTCTCCGCGGGTAGGGGAATGTGTCCCGAGGAGAGGGGAGGGGAGAGTGTCCCGAGGGGAGGGGAGAGTGTCCCGGGGGGTGGGGAGGGGAGAGTGTCCCGAGGTGTGGCGTGAGTGTCCCGGGGAGAGGGGAGAGTGTACCGAGGTGTGGCGTGAGTGTCCCGGGGAGAGGGGAGAGTGTCCCGGGGGGAGGGGAGAGTGTCACGGTGGGAGGGGAGAGTGTCCCGGGAGGAGGGGAGACTGTCTCGGGTGGAGGGGAGAGTGTCCCGAGGGGAGGGGAGTGTGTCTCGGGGGGGAGGGGAGAGTGTCCCGAGGAGAGGGGAGGGGAGAGTGTCCCGAGGAGAGGGGTGGGGAGAGTGTCTCCGCGGGTAGGGGAGTGTGTCCCGAGGAGAGGGGAGGGGAGAGTGTCCCGAGGGGAGGGGAGAGTGTCCCGGGGGGAGGGGAGGGGAGAGTGTCCCGAGGTGTGGCGTGAGTGTCCCGGGGAGAGGGGAGAGTGTCCCGGGGGGAGGGGAAAGGAGAGTGTCCCGAGGGGAGTGGAGAGTGTCCCGGGGGGAGGGGAGGGGAGAGTGTCCCGAGGGGAGTGGAGAGTTTCCCAGGGGGAGGGGAGGGGAGAGTGTCCCGAGGTGTGGCGTGAGTGTCCCGGGGAGAGGGGAGAGTGTCCCGGGGAGAGGGGAGAGTGTACCGAGGTGTGGCGTGAGTGTCCCGGGGAGAGGTGAGAGTGTCCCGGGGGGAGGGGAGAGTGTCACGGGGGGAGGGGAGAGTGTCATGGGGGGAGGGAGAGTGTCTCGGGGGAGGGGAGAGTGTCTCAGGGGGAGGAGAGAATGTCTCGGGGGAGTGGAGAGTGTCTCGGTGGGAGTGGAGAGTGTCTTGGGGGGAGGGGAGAGTGTCTCGGTGGGAGGGAAGAGTGTCTCGGGGGGAGGGGAGAGTGTCTCGGGGGGAGGGGAGAGTGTCTCGGGGGAGTGGAGAATGTCACGGGGGGAGGGAGAGTGTCTCGGGGGAGGGGAGAGTGTCTCGGGGGGAGGGGAGTGTGTCACGGGGGGAGGGAGAGTGTCTCGGGGTAGGGGAGTGTGTCTCGGGGTGAGGGGAGAGTGTCCCGGGGGAGGGGAGAGTGTCTCCGCGGGTAGGGGAGTGTGTCCCGAGGAGAGGGGAGGGGAGAGTGTCCCGAGGGGCGGGGAGAGTGTCCCGGGGGGAGGGGAGGGGAGAGTGTCACGGGGGGAGGGGAGAGTGTCCCGGGGGGAGGGGAGGGGAGAGTGTCCCGGGAGGAAGGGAGACTGTCCCGGGGGGAGGGGAGAGTGTCTCCGCGGGTAGGGGAGTGTGTCCCGAGGAGAGGGGAGGGGAGAGTGTCCCGAGGGGAGGGTAGAGTGTCCCGGGGGGAGGGGAGAGTGTCTCCGCGGGTAGGGGAATGTGTCCCGAGGAGAGGGGAGGGGAGAGTGTCCCGAGGGGAGGGGAGAGTGTCCCGGGGGGTGGGGAGGGGAGAGTGTCCCGAGGTGTGGCGTGAGTGTCCCGGGGAGAGGGGAGAGTGTACCGAGGTGTGGCGTGAGTGTCCCGGGGAGAGGGGAGAGTGTCCCGGGGGGAGGGGAGAGTGTCACGGTGGGAGGGGAGAGTGTCCCGGGAGGAGGGGAGACTGTCTCGGGTGGAGGGGAGAGTGTCCCGAGGGGAGGGGAGTGTGTCTCGGGGGGGAGGGGAGAGTGTCCCGAGGAGAGGGGAGGGGAGAGTGTCCCGAGGAGAGGGGTGGGGAGAGTGTCTCCGCGGGTAGGGGAGTGTGTCCCGAGGAGAGGGGAGGGGAGAGTGTCCCGAGGGGAGGGGAGAGTGTCCCGGGGGGAGGGGAGGGGAGAGTGTCCCGAGGTGTGGCGTGAGTGTCCCGGGGAGAGGGGAGAGTGTCCCGGGGGGAGGGGAAAGGAGAGTGTCCCGAGGGGAGTGGAGAGTGTCCCGGGGGGAGGGGAGGGGAGAGTGTCCCGAGGGGAGTGGAGAGTTTCCCAGGGGGAGGGGAGGGGAGAGTGTCCCGAGGTGTGGCGTGAGTGTCCCGGGGAGAGGGGAGAGTGTCCCGGGGAGAGGGGAGAGTGTACCGAGGTGTGGCGTGAGTGTCCCGGGGAGAGGTGAGAGTGTCCCGGGGGGAGGGGAGAGTGTCACGGGGGGAGGGGAGAGTGTCATGGGGGGAGGGAGAGTGTCTCGGGGGAGGGGAGAGTGTCTCAGGGGGAGGAGAGAATGTCTCGGGGGAGTGGAGAGTGTCTCGGTGGGAGTGGAGAGTGTCTTGGGGGGAGGGGAGAGTGTCTCGGTGGGAGGGAAGAGTGTCTCGGGGGGAGGGGAGAGTGTCTCGGGGGGAGGGGAGAGTGTCTCGGGGGAGTGGAGAATGTCACGGGGGGAGGGAGAGTGTCTCGGGGGAGGGGAGAGTGTCTCGGGGGGAGGGGAGTGTGTCACGGGGGGAGGGAGAGTGTCTCGGGGTAGGGGAGTGTGTCTCGGGGTGAGGGGAGAGTGTCCCGGGGGAGGGGAGAGTGTCTCCGCGGGTAGGGGAGTGTGTCCCGAGGAGAGGGGAGGGGAGAGTGTCCCGAGGGGCGGGGAGAGTGTCCCGGGGGGAGGGGAGGGGAGAGTGTCACGGGGGGAGGGGAGAGTGTCCCGGGGGGAGGGGAGGGGAGAGTGTCCCGGGAGGAAGGGAGACTGTCCCGGGGGGAGGGGAGAGTGTCTCCGCGGGTAGGGGAGTGTGTCCCGAGGAGAGGGGAGGGGAGAGTGTCCCGAGGGGAGGGGAGAGTGTCCCGGGGGGAGGGGAGAGTGTCTCCGCGGGTAGGGGAATGTGTCCCGAGGAGAGGGGAGGGGAGAGTGTCCCGAGGGGAGGGGAGAGTGTCCCGGGGGGTGGGGAGGGGAGAGTGTCCCGAGGTGTGGCGTGAGTGTCCCGGGGAGAGGGGAGAGTGTACCGAGGTGTGGCGTGAGTGTCCCGGGGAGAGGGGAGAGTGTACCGAGGTGTGGCGTGAGTGTCCCGGGGAGAGGGGAGAGTGTCCCGGGGGGAGGGGAGAGTGTCACGGTGGGAGGGGAGAGTGTCCCGGGAGGAGGGGAGACTGTCTCGGGTGGAGGGGAGAGTGTCCCGAGGGGAGGGGAGTGTGTCTCGGGGGGGAGGGGAGAGTGTCCCGAGGAGAGGGGAGGGGAGAGTGTCCCGAGGAGAGGGGTGGGGAGAGTGTCTCCGCGGGTAGGGGAGTGTGTCCCGAGGAGAGGGGAGGGGAGAGTGTCCCGAGGGGAGGGGAGAGTGTCCCGGGGGGAGGGGAGGGGAGAGTGTCCCGAGGTGTGGCGTGAGTGTCCCGGGGAGAGGGGAGAGTGTCCCGGGGGGAGGGGAAAGGAGAGTGTCCCGAGGTGTGGCGTGAGTGTCCCGGGGAGAGGGGAGAGTGTACCGAGGTGTGGCGTGAGTGTCCCGGGGAGAGGGGAGAGTGTCCCGGGGGGAGGGGAGAGTGTCTCCGCGGGTAGGGGAATGTGTCCCGAGGAGAGGGGAGGGGAGAGTGTCCCGAGGGGAGGGGAGAGTGTCCCGGGGGGTGGGGAGGGGAGAGTGTCCCGAGGTGTGGCGTGAGTGTCCCGGGGAGAGGGGAGAGTGTACCGAGGTGTGGCGTGAGTGTCCCGGGGAGAGGGGAGAGTGTCCCGGGGGGAGGGGAGAGTGTCACGGTGGGAGGGGAGAGTGTCCCGGGAGGAGGGGAGACTGTCTCGGGTGGAGGGGAGAGTGTCCCGAGGGGAGGGGAGTGTGTCTCGGGGGGGAGGGGAGAGTGTCCCGAGGAGAGGGGAGGGGAGAGTGTCCCGAGGAGAGGGGTGGGGAGAGTGTCTCCGCGGGTAGGGGAGTGTGTCCCGAGGAGAGGGGAGGGGAGAGTGTCCCGAGGGGAGGGGAGAGTGTCCCGGGGGGAGGGGAGGGGAGAGTGTCCCGAGGTGTGGCGTGAGTGTCCCGGGGAGAGGGGAGAGTGTCCCGGGGGGAGGGGAAAGGAGAGTGTCCCGAGGGGAGTGGAGAGTGTCCCGGGGGGAGGGGAGGGGAGAGTGTCCCGAGGGGAGTGGAGAGTTTCCCAGGGGGAGGGGAGGGGAGAGTGTCCCGAGGTGTGGCGTGAGTGTCCCGGGGAGAGGGGAGAGTGTCCCGGGGAGAGGGGAGAGTGTACCGAGGTGTGGCGTGAGTGTCCCGGGGAGAGGTGAGAGTGTCCCGGGGGGAGGGGAGAGTGTCACGGGGGGAGGGGAGAGTGTCATGGGGGGAGGGAGAGTGTCTCGGGGGAGGGGAGAGTGTCTCAGGGGGAGGAGAGAATGTCTCGGGGGAGTGGAGAGTGTCTCGGTGGGAGTGGAGAGTGTCTTGGGGGGAGGGGAGAGTGTCTCGGTGGGAGGGAAGAGTGTCTCGGGGGGAGGGGAGAGTGTCTCGGGGGGAGGGGAGAGTGTCTCGGGGGAGTGGAGAATGTCACGGGGGGAGGGAGAGTGTCTCGGGGGAGGGGAGAGTGTCTCGGGGGGAGGGGAGTGTGTCACGGGGGGAGGGAGAGTGTCTCGGGGTAGGGGAGTGTGTCTCGGGGTGAGGGGAGAGTGTCCCGGGGGAGGGGAGAGTGTCTCCGCGGGTAGGGGAGTGTGTCCCGAGGAGAGGGGAGGGGAGAGTGTCCCGAGGGGCGGGGAGAGTGTCCCGGGGGGAGGGGAGGGGAGAGTGTCACGGGGGGAGGGGAGAGTGTCACGGGGGGAGGGGAGGGGAGAGTGTCCCGGGAGGAAGGGAGACTGTCCCGGGGGGAGGGGAGAGTGTCTCCGCGGGTAGGGGAGTGTGTCCCGAGGAGAGGGGAGGGGAGAGTGTCCCGAGGGGAGGGGAGAGTGTCCCGGGGGGAGGGGAGAGTGTCTCCGCGGGTAGGGGAATGTGTCCCGAGGAGAGGGGAGGGGAGAGTGTCCCGAGGGGAGGGGAGAGTGTCCCGGGGGGTGGGGAGGGGAGAGTGTCCCGAGGTGTGGCGTGAGTGTCCCGGGGAGAGGGGAGAGTGTACCGAGGTGTGGCGTGAGTGTCCCGGGGAGAGGGGAGAGTGTCCCGGGGGGAGGGGAGAGTGTCACGGTGGGAGGGGAGAGTGTCCCGGGAGGAGGGGAGACTGTCTCGGGTGGAGGGGAGAGTGTCCCGAGGGGAGGGGAGTGTGTCTCGGGGGGGAGGGGAGAGTGTCCCGAGGAGAGGGGAGGGGAGAGTGTCCCGAGGAGAGGGGTGGGGAGAGTGTCTCCGCGGGTAGGGGAGTGTGTCCCGAGGAGAGGGGAGGGGAGAGTGTCCCGAGGGGAGGGGAGAGTGTCCCGGGGGGAGGGGAGGGGAGAGTGTCCCGAGGTGTGGCGTGAGTGTCCCGGGGAGAGGGGAGAGTGTCCCGGGGGGAGGGGAAAGGAGAGTGTCCCGAGGTGTGGCGTGAGTGTCCCGGGGAGAGGGGAGAGTGTACCGAGGTGTGGCGTGAGTGTCCCGGGGAGAGGGGAGAGTGTCCCGGGGGGAGGGGAGAGTGTCTCCGCGGGTAGGGGAATGTGTCCCGAGGAGAGGGGAGGGGAGAGTGTCCCGAGGGGAGGGGAGAGTGTCCCGGGGGGTGGGGAGGGGAGAGTGTCCCGAGGTGTGGCGTGAGTGTCCCGGGGAGAGGGGAGAGTGTACCGAGGTGTGGCGTGAGTGTCCCGGGGAGAGGGGAGAGTGTCCCGGGGGGAGGGGAGAGTGTCACGGTGGGAGGGGAGAGTGTCCCGGGAGGAGGGGAGACTGTCTCGGGTGGAGGGGAGAGTGTCCCGAGGGGAGGGGAGTGTGTCTCGGGGGGGAGGGGAGAGTGTCCCGAGGAGAGGGGAGGGGAGAGTGTCCCGAGGAGAGGGGTGGGGAGAGTGTCTCCGCGGGTAGGGGAGTGTGTCCCGAGGAGAGGGGAGGGGAGAGTGTCCCGAGGGGAGGGGAGAGTGTCCCGGGGGGAGGGGAGGGGAGAGTGTCCCGAGGTGTGGCGTGAGTGTCCCGGGGAGAGGGGAGAGTGTCCCGGGGGGAGGGGAAAGGAGAGTGTCCCGAGGGGAGTGGAGAGTGTCCCGGGGGGAGGGGAGGGGAGAGTGTCCCGAGGGGAGTGGAGAGTTTCCCAGGGGGAGGGGAGGGGAGAGTGTCCCGAGGTGTGGCGTGAGTGTCCCGGGGAGAGGGGAGAGTGTCCCGGGGAGAGGGGAGAGTGTACCGAGGTGTGGCGTGAGTGTCCCGGGGAGAGGTGAGAGTGTCCCGGGGGGAGGGGAGAGTGTCACGGGGGGAGGGGAGAGTGTCATGGGGGGAGGGAGAGTGTCTCGGGGGAGGGGAGAGTGTCTCAGGGGGAGGAGAGAATGTCTCGGGGGAGTGGAGAGTGTCTCGGTGGGAGTGGAGAGTGTCTTGGGGGGAGGGGAGAGTGTCTCGGTGGGAGGGAAGAGTGTCTCGGGGGGAGGGGAGAGTGTCTCGGGGGGAGGGGAGAGTGTCTCGGGGGAGTGGAGAATGTCACGGGGGGAGGGAGAGTGTCTCGGGGGAGGGGAGAGTGTCTCGGGGGGAGGGGAGTGTGTCACGGGGGGAGGGAGAGTGTCTCGGGGTAGGGGAGTGTGTCTCGGGGTGAGGGGAGAGTGTCCCGGGGGAGGGGAGAGTGTCTCCGCGGGTAGGGGAGTGTGTCCCGAGGAGAGGGGAGGGGAGAGTGTCCCGAGGGGCGGGGAGAGTGTCCCGGGGGGAGGGGAGGGGAGAGTGTCACGGGGGGAGGGGAGAGTGTCCCGGGGGGAGGGGAGGGGAGAGTGTCCCGGGAGGAAGGGAGACTGTCCCGGGGGGAGGGGAGAGTGTCTCCGCGGGTAGGGGAGTGTGTCCCGAGGAGAGGGGAGGGGAGAGTGTCCCGAGGGGAGGGGAGAGTGTCCCGGGGGGAGGGGAGAGTGTCTCCGCGGGTAGGGGAATGTGTCCCGAGGAGAGGGGAGGGGAGAGTGTCCCGAGGGGAGGGGAGAGTGTCCCGGGGGGTGGGGAGGGGAGAGTGTCCCGAGGTGTGGCGTGAGTGTCCCGGGGAGAGGGGAGAGTGTACCGAGGTGTGGCGTGAGTGTCCCGGGGAGAGGGGAGAGTGTCCCGGGGGGAGGGGAGAGTGTCACGGTGGGAGGGGAGAGTGTCCCGGGAGGAGGGGAGACTGTCTCGGGTGGAGGGGAGAGTGTCCCGAGGGGAGGGGAGTGTGTCTCGGGGGGGAGGGGAGAGTGTCCCGAGGAGAGGGGAGGGGAGAGTGTCCCGAGGAGAGGGGTGGGGAGAGTGTCTCCGCGGGTAGGGGAGTGTGTCCCGAGGAGAGGGGAGGGGAGAGTGTCCCGAGGGGAGGGGAGAGTGTCCCGGGGGGAGGGGAGGGGAGAGTGTCCCGAGGTGTGGCGTGAGTGTCCCGGGGAGAGGGGAGAGTGTCCCGGGGGGAGGGGAAAGGAGAGTGTCCCGAGGGGAGTGGAGAGTGTCCCGGGGGGAGGGGAGGGGAGAGTGTCCCGAGGGGAGTGGAGAGTTTCCCAGGGGGAGGGGAGGGGAGAGTGTCCCGAGGTGTGGCGTGAGTGTCCCGGGGAGAGGGGAGAGTGTCCCGGGGAGAGGGGAGAGTGTACCGAGGTGTGGCGTGAGTGTCCCGGGGAGAGGTGAGAGTGTCCCGGGGGGAGGGGAGAGTGTCACGGGGGGAGGGGAGAGTGTCATGGGGGGAGGGAGAGTGTCTCGGGGGAGGGGAGAGTGTCTCAGGGGGAGGAGAGAATGTCTCGGGGGAGTGGAGAGTGTCTCGGTGGGAGTGGAGAGTGTCTTGGGGGGAGGGGAGAGTGTCTCGGTGGGAGGGAAGAGTGTCTCGGGGGGAGGGGAGAGTGTCTCGGGGGGAGGGGAGAGTGTCTCGGGGGAGTGGAGAATGTCACGGGGGGAGGGAGAGTGTCTCGGGGGAGGGGAGAGTGTCTCGGGG
The DNA here is from genome assembly GCF_044704955.1 of Pristiophorus japonicus. Lineage (NCBI taxonomy): Eukaryota > Metazoa > Chordata > Chondrichthyes > Pristiophoridae > Pristiophorus > Pristiophorus japonicus. Next base: position 66,703 of record NW_027254631.1, on the reverse strand, counting down.
GGAGGGGAGTGTGTCACGGGGGGAGGGAGAGTGTCTCGGGGTAGGGGAGTGTGTCTCGGGGTGAGGGGAGAGTGTCCCGGGGGAGGGGAGAGTGTCTCCGCGGGTAGGGGAGTGTGTCCCGAGGAGAGGGGAGGGGAGAGTGTCCCGAGGGGCGGGGAGAGTGTCCCGGGGGGAGGGGAGGGGAGAGTGTCACGGGGGGAGGGGAGAGTGTCCCGGGGGGAGGGGAGGGGAGAGTGTCCCGGGAGGAAGGGAGACTGTCCCGGGGGGAGGGGAGAGTGTCTCCGCGGGTAGGGGAGTGTGTCCCGAGGAGAGGGGAGGGGAGAGTGTCCCGAGGGGAGGGGAGAGTGTCCCGGGGGGAGGGGAGAGTGTCTCCGCGGGTAGGGGAATGTGTCCCGAGGAGAGGGGAGGGGAGAGTGTCCCGAGGGGAGGGGAGAGTGTCCCGGGGGGTGGGGAGGGGAGAGTGTCCCGAGGTGTGGCGTGAGTGTCCCGGGGAGAGGGGAGAGTGTACCGAGGTGTGGCGTGAGTGTCCCGGGGAGAGGGGAGAGTGTCCCGGGGGGAGGGGAGAGTGTCACGGTGGGAGGGGAGAGTGTCCCGGGAGGAGGGGAGACTGTCTCGGGTGGAGGGGAGAGTGTCCCGAGGGGAGGGGAGTGTGTCTCGGGGGGGAGGGGAGAGTGTCCCGAGGAGAGGGGAGGGGAGAGTGTCCCGAGGAGAGGGGTGGGGAGAGTGTCTCCGCGGGTAGGGGAGTGTGTCCCGAGGAGAGGGGAGGGGAGAGTGTCCCGAGGGGAGGGGAGAGTGTCCCGGGGGGAGGGGAGGGGAGAGTGTCCCGAGGTGTGGCGTGAGTGTCCCGGGGAGAGGGGAGAGTGTCCCGGGGGGAGGGGAAAGGAGAGTGTCCCGAGGTGTGGCGTGAGTGTCCCGGGGAGAGGGGAGAGTGTCCCGAGGTGTGGCGTGAGTGTCCCGGGGAGAGGGGAGAGTGTCCCGGGGGGAGGGGAGAGTGTCTCCGCGGGTAGGGGAATGTGTCCCGAGGAGAGGGGAGGGGAGAGTGTCCCGAGGGGAGGGGAGAGTGTCCCGGGGGGTGGGGAGGGGAGAGTGTCCCGAGGTGTGGCGTGAGTGTCCCGGGGAGAGGGGAGAGTGTACCGAGGTGTGGCGTGAGTGTCCCGGGGAGAGGGGAGAGTGTCCCGGGGGGAGGGGAGAGTGTCACGGTGGGAGGGGAGAGTGTCCCGGGAGGAGGGGAGACTGTCTCGGGTGGAGGGGAGAGTGTCCCGAGGGGAGGGGAGTGTGTCTCGGGGGGGAGGGGAGAGTGTCCCGAGGAGAGGGGAGGGGAGAGTGTCCCGAGGAGAGGGGTGGGGAGAGTGTCTCCGCGGGTAGGGGAGTGTGTCCCGAGGAGAGGGGAGGGGAGAGTGTCCCGAGGGGAGGGGAGAGTGTCCCGGGGGGAGGGGAGGGGAGAGTGTCCCGAGGTGTGGCGTGAGTGTCCCGGGGAGAGGGGAGAGTGTCCCGGGGGGAGGGGAAAGGAGAGTGTCCCGAGGGGAGTGGAGAGTGTCCCGGGGGGAGGGGAGGGGAGAGTGTCCCGAGGGGAGTGGAGAGTTTCCCAGGGGGAGGGGAGGGGAGAGTGTCCCGAGGTGTGGCGTGAGTGTCCCGGGGAGAGGGGAGAGTGTCCCGGGGAGAGGGGAGAGTGTACCGAGGTGTGGCGTGAGTGTCCCGGGGAGAGGTGAGAGTGTCCCGGGGGGAGGGGAGAGTGTCACGGGGGGAGGGGAGAGTGTCATGGGGGGAGGGAGAGTGTCTCGGGGGAGGGGAGAGTGTCTCAGGGGGAGGAGAGAATGTCTCGGGGGAGTGGAGAGTGTCTCGGTGGGAGTGGAGAGTGTCTTGGGGGGAGGGGAGAGTGTCTCGGTGGGAGGGAAGAGTGTCTCGGGGGGAGGGGAGAGTGTCTCGGGGGGAGGGGAGAGTGTCTCGGGGGAGTGGAGAATGTCACGGGGGGAGGGAGAGTGTCTCGGGGGAGGGGAGAGTGTCTCGGGGGGAGGGGAGTGTGTCACGGGGGGAGGGAGAGTGTCTCGGGGTAGGGGAGTGTGTCTCGGGGTGAGGGGAGAGTGTCCCGGGGGAGGGGAGAGTGTCTCCGCGGGTAGGGGAGTGTGTCCCGAGGAGAGGGGAGGGGAGAGTGTCCCGAGGGGCGGGGAGAGTGTCCCGGGGGGAGGGGAGGGGAGAGTGTCACGGGGGGAGGGGAGAGTGTCCCGGGGGGAGGGGAGGGGAGAGTGTCCCGGGAGGAAGGGAGACTGTCCCGGGGGGAGGGGAGAGTGTCTCCGCGGGTAGGGGAGTGTGTCCCGAGGAGAGGGGAGGGGAGAGTGTCCCGAGGGGAGGGGAGAGTGTCCCGGGGGGAGGGGAGAGTGTCTCCGCGGGTAGGGGAATGTGTCCCGAGGAGAGGGGAGGGGAGAGTGTCCCGAGGGGAGGGGAGAGTGTCCCGGGGGGTGGGGAGGGGAGAGTGTCCCGAGGTGTGGCGTGAGTGTCCCGGGGAGAGGGGAGAGTGTACCGAGGTGTGGCGTGAGTGTCCCGGGGAGAGGGGAGAGTGTCCCGGGGGGAGGGGAGAGTGTCACGGTGGGAGGGGAGAGTGTCCCGGGAGGAGGGGAGACTGTCTCGGGTGGAGGGGAGAGTGTCCCGAGGGGAGGGGAGTGTGTCTCGGGGGGGAGGGGAGAGTGTCCCGAGGAGAGGGGAGGGGAGAGTGTCCCGAGGAGAGGGGTGGGGAGAGTGTCTCCGCGGGTAGGGGAGTGTGTCCCGAGGAGAGGGGAGGGGAGAGTGTCCCGAGGGGAGGGGAGAGTGTCCCGGGGGGAGGGGAGGGGAGAGTGTCCCGAGGTGTGGCGTGAGTGTCCCGGGGAGAGGGGAGAGTGTCCCGGGGGGAGGGGAAAGGAGAGTGTCCCGAGGTGTGGCGTGAGTGTCCCGGGGAGAGGGGAGAGTGTACCGAGGTGTGGCGTGAGTGTCCCGGGGAGAGGGGAGAGTGTCCCGGGGGGAGGGGAGAGTGTCTCCGCGGGTAGGGGAATGTGTCCCGAGGAGAGGGGAGGGGAGAGTGTCCCGAGGGGAGGGGAGAGTGTCCCGGGGGGTGGGGAGGGGAGAGTGTCCCGAGGTGTGGCGTGAGTGTCCCGGGGAGAGGGGAGAGTGTACCGAGGTGTGGCGTGAGTGTCCCGGGGAGAGGGGAGAGTGTCCCGGGGGGAGGGGAGAGTGTCACGGTGGGAGGGGAGAGTGTCCCGGGAGGAGGGGAGACTGTCTCGGGTGGAGGGGAGAGTGTCCCGAGGGGAGGGGAGTGTGTCTCGGGGGGGAGGGGAGAGTGTCCCGAGGAGAGGGGAGGGGAGAGTGTCCCGAGGAGAGGGGTGGGGAGAGTGTCTCCGCGGGTAGGGGAGTGTGTCCCGAGGAGAGGGGAGGGGAGAGTGTCCCGAGGGGAGGGGAGAGTGTCCCGGGGGGAGGGGAGGGGAGAGTGTCCCGAGGTGTGGCGTGAGTGTCCCGGGGAGAGGGGAGAGTGTCCCGGGGGGAGGGGAAAGGAGAGTGTCCCGAGGGGAGTGGAGAGTGTCCCGGGGGGAGGGGAGGGGAGAGTGTCCCGAGGGGAGTGGAGAGTTTCCCAGGGGGAGGGGAGGGGAGAGTGTCCCGAGGTGTGGCGTGAGTGTCCCGGGGAGAGGGGAGAGTGTCCCGGGGAGAGGGGAGAGTGTACCGAGGTGTGGCGTGAGTGTCCCGGGGAGAGGTGAGAGTGTCCCGGGGGGAGGGGAGAGTGTCACGGGGGGAGGGGAGAGTGTCATGGGGGGAGGGAGAGTGTCTCGGGGGAGGGGAGAGTGTCTCAGGGGGAGGAGAGAATGTCTCGGGGGAGTGGAGAGTGTCTCGGTGGGAGTGGAGAGTGTCTTGGGGGGAGGGGAGAGTGTCTCGGTGGGAGGGAAGAGTGTCTCGGGGGGAGGGGAGAGTGTCTCGGGGGGAGGGGAGAGTGTCTCGGGGGAGTGGAGAATGTCACGGGGGGAGGGAGAGTGTCTCGGGGGAGGGGAGAGTGTCTCGGGGGGAGGGGAGTGTGTCACGGGGGGAGGGAGAGTGTCTCGGGGTAGGGGAGTGTGTCTCGGGGTGAGGGGAGAGTGTCCCGGGGGAGGGGAGAGTGTCTCCGCGGGTAGGGGAGTGTGTCCCGAGGAGAGGGGAGGGGAGAGTGTCCCGAGGGGCGGGGAGAGTGTCCCGGGGGGAGGGGAGGGGAGAGTGTCACGGGGGGAGGGGAGAGTGTCCCGGGGGCAGGGGAGGGGAGAGTGTCCCGGGAGGAAGGGAGACTGTCCCGGGGGGAGGGGAGAGTGTCTCCGCGGGTAGGGGAGTGTGTCCCGAGGAGAGGGGAGGGGAGAGTGTCCCGAGGGGAGGGGAGAGTGTCCCGGGGGGAGGGGAGAGTGTCTCCGCGGGGTGGGGAGGGGAGAGTGTCCCGAGGTGTGGCGTGAGTGTCCCGGGGAGAGGGGAGAGTGTACCGAGGTGTGGCGTGAGTGTCCCGGGGAGAGGGGAGAGTGTCCCGGGGGGAGGGGAGAGTGTCACGGTGGGAGGGGAGAGTGTCCCGGGAGGAGGGGAGACTGTCTCGGGTGGAGGGGAGAGTGTCCCGAGGGGAGGGGAGTGTGTCTCGGGGGGGAGGGGAGAGTGTCCCGAGGAGAGGGGAGGGGAGAGTGTCCCGAGGAGAGGGGTGGGGAGAGTGTCTCCGCGGGTAGGGGAGTGTGTCCCGAGGAGAGGGGAGGGGAGAGTGTCCCGAGGGGAGGGGAGAGTGTCCCGGGGGGAGGGGAGGGGAGAGTGTCCCGAGGTGTGGCGTGAGTGTCCCGGGGAGAGGGGAGAGTGTCCCGGGGGGAGGGGAAAGGAGAGTGTCCCGAGGGGAGTGGAGAGTGTCCCGGGGGGAGGGGAGGGGAGAGTGTCCCGAGGGGAGTGGAGAGTTTCCCAGGGGGAGGGGAGGGGAGAGTGTCCCGAGGTGTGGCGTGAGTGTCCCGGGGAGAGGGGAGAGTGTCCCGGGGAGAGGGGAGAGTGTACCGAGGTGTGGCGTGAGTGTCCCGGGGAGAGGTGAGAGTGTCCCGGGGGGAGGGGAGAGTGTCACGGGGGGAGGGGAGAGTGTCATGGGGGGAGGGAGAGTGTCTCGGGGGAGGGGAGAGTGTCTCAGGGGGAGGAGAGAATGTCTCGGGGGAGTGGAGAGTGTCTCGGTGGGAGTGGAGAGTGTCTTGGGGGGAGGGGAGAGTGTCTCGGTGGGAGGGAAGAGTGTCTCGGGGGGAGGGGAGAGTGTCTCGGGGGGAGGGGAGAGTGTCTCGGGGGAGTGGAGAATGTCACGGGGGGAGGGAGAGTGTCTCGGGGGAGGGGAGAGTGTCTCGGGGGGAGGGGAGTGTGTCACGGGGGGAGGGAGAGTGTCTCGGGGTAGGGGAGTGTGTCTCGGGGTGAGGGGAGAGTGTCCCGGGGGAGGGGAGAGTGTCTCCGCGGGTAGGGGAGTGTGTCCCGAGGAGAGGGGAGGGGAGAGTGTCCCGAGGGGCGGGGAGAGTGTCCCGGGGGGAGGGGAGGGGAGAGTGTCACGGGGGGAGGGGAGAGTGTCCCGGGGGGAGGGGAGGGGAGAGTGTCCCGGGAGGAAGGGAGACTGTCCCGGGGGGAGGGGAGAGTGTCTCCGCGGGTAGGGGAGTGTGTCCCGAGGAGAGGGGAGGGGAGAGTGTCCCGAGGGGAGGGGAGAGTGTCCCGGGGGGAGGGGAGAGTGTCTCCGCGGGTAGGGGAATGTGTCCCGAGGAGAGGGGAGGGGAGAGTGTCCCGAGGGGAGGGGAGAGTGTCCCGGGGGGTGGGGAGGGGAGAGTGTCCCGAGGTGTGGCGTGAGTGTCCCGGGGAGAGGGGAGAGTGTACCGAGGTGTGGCGTGAGTGTCCCGGGGAGAGGGGAGAGTGTCCCGGGGGGAGGGGAGAGTGTCACGGTGGGAGGGGAGAGTGTCCCGGGAGGAGGGGAGACTGTCTCGGGTGGAGGGGAGAGTGTCCCGAGGGGAGGGGAGTGTGTCTCGGGGGGGAGGGGAGAGTGTCCCGAGGAGAGGGGAGGGGAGAGTGTCCCGAGGAGAGGGGTGGGGAGAGTGTCTCCGCGGGTAGGGGAGTGTGTCCCGAGGAGAGGGGAGGGGAGAGTGTCCCGAGGGGAGGGGAGAGTGTCCCGGGGGGAGGGGAGGGGAGAGTGTCCCGAGGTGTGGCGTGAGTGTCCCGGGGAGAGGGGAGAGTGTCCCGGGGGGAGGGGAAAGGAGAGTGTCCCGAGGTGTGGCGTGAGTGTCCCGGGGAGAGGGGAGAGTGTACCGAGGTGTGGCGTGAGTGTCCCGGGGAGAGGGGAGAGTGTCCCGGGGGGAGGGGAGAGTGTCTCCGCGGGTAGGGGAATGTGTCCCGAGGAGAGGGGAGGGGAGAGTGTCCCGAGGGGAGGGGAGAGTGTCCCGGGGGGTGGGGAGGGGAGAGTGTCCCGAGGTGTGGCGTGAGTGTCCCGGGGAGAGGGGAGAGTGTACCGAGGTGTGGCGTGAGTGTCCCGGGGAGAGGGGAGAGTGTCCCGGGGGGAGGGGAGAGTGTCACGGTGGGAGGGGAGAGTGTCCCGGGAGGAGGGGAGACTGTCTCGGGTGGAGGGGAGAGTGTCCCGAGGGGAGGGGAGTGTGTCTCGGGGGGGAGGGGAGAGTGTCCCGAGGAGAGGGGAGGGGAGAGTGTCCCGAGGAGAGGGGTGGGGAGAGTGTCTCCGCGGGTAGGGGAGTGTGTCCCGAGGAGAGGGGAGGGGAGAGTGTCCCGAGGGGAGGGGAGAGTGTCCCGGGGGGAGGGGAGGGGAGAGTGTCCCGAGGTGTGGCGTGAGTGTCCCGGGGAGAGGGGAGAGTGTCCCGGGGGGAGGGGAAAGGAGAGTGTCCCGAGGGGAGTGGAGAGTGTCCCGGGGGGAGGGGAGGGGAGAGTGTCCCGAGGGGAGTGGAGAGTTTCCCAGGGGGAGGGGAGGGGAGAGTGTCCCGAGGTGTGGCGTGAGTGTCCCGGGGAGAGGGGAGAGTGTCCCGGGGAGAGGGGAGAGTGTACCGAGGTGTGGCGTGAGTGTCCCGGGGAGAGGTGAGAGTGTCCCGGGGGGAGGGGAGAGTGTCACGGGGGGAGGGGAGAGTGTCATGGGGGGAGGGAGAGTGTCTCGGGGGAGGGGAGAGTGTCTCAGGGGGAGGAGAGAATGTCTCGGGGGAGTGGAGAGTGTCTCGGTGGGAGTGGAGAGTGTCTTGGGGGGAGGGGAGAGTGTCTCGGTGGGAGGGAAGAGTGTCTCGGGGGGAGGGGAGAGTGTCTCGGGGGGAGGGGAGAGTGTCTCGGGGGAGTGGAGAATGTCACGGGGGGAGGGAGAGTGTCTCGGGGGAGGGGAGAGTGTCTCGGGGGGAGGGGAGTGTGTCACGGGGGGAGGGAGAGTGTCTCGGGGTAGGGGAGTGTGTCTCGGGGTGAGGGGAGAGTGTCCCGGGGGAGGGGAGAGTGTCTCCGCGGGTAGGGGAGTGTGTCCCGAGGAGAGGGGAGGGGAGAGTGTCCCGAGGGGCGGGGAGAGTGTCCCGGGGGGAGGGGAGGGGAGAGTGTCACGGGGGGAGGGGAGAGTGTCCCGGGGGGAGGGGAGGGGAGAGTGTCCCGGGAGGAAGGGAGACTGTCCCGGGGGGAGGGGAGAGTGTCTCCGCGGGTAGGGGAGTGTGTCCCGAGGAGAGGGGAGGGGAGAGTGTCCCGAGGGGAGGGGAGAGTGTCCCGGGGGGAGGGGAGAGTGTCTCCGCGGGTAGGGGAATGTGTCCCGAGGAGAGGGGAGGGGAGAGTGTCCCGAGGGGAGGGGAGAGTGTCCCGGGGGGTGGGGAGGGGAGAGTGTCCCGAGGTGTGGCGTGAGTGTCCCGGGGAGAGGGGAGAGTGTACCGAGGTGTGGCGTGAGTGTCCCGGGGAGAGGGGAGAGTGTCCCGGGGGGAGGGGAGAGTGTCACGGTGGGAGGGGAGAGTGTCCCGGGAGGAGGGGAGACTGTCTCGGGTGGAGGGGAGAGTGTCCCGAGGGGAGGGGAGTGTGTCTCGGGGGGGAGGGGAGAGTGTCCCGAGGAGAGGGGAGGGGAGAGTGTCCCGAGGAGAGGGGTGGGGAGAGTGTCTCCGCGGGTAGGGGAGTGTGTCCCGAGGAGAGGGGAGGGGAGAGTGTCCCGAGGGGAGGGGAGAGTGTCCCGGGGGGAGGGGAGGGGAGAGTGTCCCGAGGTGTGGCGTGAGTGTCCCGGGGAGAGGGGAGAGTGTCCCGGGGGGAGGGGAAAGGAGAGTGTCCCGAGGTGTGGCGTGAGTGTCCCGGGGAGAGGGGAGAGTGTACCGAGGTGTGGCGTGAGTGTCCCGGGGAGAGGGGAGAGTGTCCCGGGGGGAGGGGAGAGTGTCTCCGCGGGTAGGGGAATGTGTCCCGAGGAGAGGGGAGGGGAGAGTGTCCCGAGGGGAGGGGAGAGTGTCCCGGGGGGTGGGGAGGGGAGAGTGTCCCGAGGTGTGGCGTGAGTGTCCCGGGGAGAGGGGAGAGTGTACCGAGGTGTGGCGTGAGTGTCCCGGGGAGAGGGGAGAGTGTCCCGGGGGGAGGGGAGAGTGTCACGGTGGGAGGGGAGAGTGTCCCGGGAGGAGGGGAGACTGTCTCGGGTGGAGGGGAGAGTGTCCCGAGGGGAGGGGAGTGTGTCTCGGGGGGGAGGGGAGAGTGTCCCGAGGAGAGGGGAGGGGAGAGTGTCCCGAGGAGAGGGGTGGGGAGAGTGTCTCCGCGGGTAGGGGAGTGTGTCCCGAGGAGAGGGGAGGGGAGAGTGTCCCGAGGGGAGGGGAGAGTGTCCCGGGGGGAGGGGAGGGGAGAGTGTCCCGAGGTGTGGCGTGAGTGTCCCGGGGAGAGGGGAGAGTGTCCCGGGGGGAGGGGAAAGGAGAGTGTCCCGAGGGGAGTGGAGAGTGTCCCGGGGGGAGGGGAGGGGAGAGTGTCCCGAGGGGAGTGGAGAGTTTCCCAGGGGGAGGGGAGGGGAGAGTGTCCCGAGGTGTGGCGTGAGTGTCCCGGGGAGAGGGGAGAGTGTCCCGGGGAGAGGGGAGAGTGTACCGAGGTGTGGCGTGAGTGTCCCGGGGAGAGGTGAGAGTGTCCCGGGGGGAGGGGAGAGTGTCACGGGGGGAGGGGAGAGTGTCATGGGGGGAGGGAGAGTGTCTCGGGGGAGGGGAGAGTGTCTCAGGGGGAGGAGAGAATGTCTCGGGGGAGTGGAGAGTGTCTCGGTGGGAGTGGAGAGTGTCTTGGGGGGAGGGGAGAGTGTCTCGGTGGGAGGGAAGAGTGTCTCGGGGGGAGGGGAGAGTGTCTCGGGGGGAGGGGAGAGTGTCTCGGGGGAGTGGAGAATGTCACGGGGGGAGGGAGAGTGTCTCGGGGGAGGGGAGAGTGTCTCGGGGGGAGGGGAGTGTGTCACGGGGGGAGGGAGAGTGTCTCGGGGTAGGGGAGTGTGTCTCGGGGTGAGGGGAGAGTGTCCCGGGGGAGGGGAGAGTGTCTCCGCGGGTAGGGGAGTGTGTCCCGAGGAGAGGGGAGGGGAGAGTGTCCCGAGGGGCGGGGAGAGTGTCCCGGGGGGAGGGGAGGGGAGAGTGTCACGGGGGGAGGGGAGAGTGTCCCGGGGGGAGGGGAGGGGAGAGTGTCCCGGGAGGAAGGGAGACTGTCCCGGGGGGAGGGGAGAGTGTCTCCGCGGGTAGGGGAGTGTGTCCCGAGGAGAGGGGAGGGGAGAGTGTCCCGAGGGGAGGGGAGAGTGTCCCGGGGGGAGGGGAGAGTGTCTCCGCGGGTAGGGGAATGTGTCCCGAGGAGAGGGGAGGGGAGAGTGTCCCGAGGGGAGGGGAGAGTGTCCCGGGGGGTGGGGAGGGGAGAGTGTCCCGAGGTGTGGCGTGAGTGTCCCGGGGAGAGGGGAGAGTGTACCGAGGTGTGGCGTGAGTGTCCCGGGGAGAGGGGAGAGTGTCCCGGGGGGAGGGGAGAGTGTCACGGTGGGAGGGGAGAGTGTCCCGGGAGGAGGGGAGACTGTCTCGGGTGGAGGGGAGAGTGTCCCGAGGGGAGGGGAGTGTGTCTCGGGGGGGAGGGGAGAGTGTCCCGAGGAGAGGGGAGGGGAGAGTGTCCCGAGGAGAGGGGTGGGGAGAGTGTCTCCGCGGGTAGGGGAGTGTGTCCCGAGGAGAGGGGAGGGGAGAGTGTCCCGAGGGGAGGGGAGAGTGTCCCGGGGGGAGGGGAGGGGAGAGTGTCCCGAGGTGTGGCGTGAGTGTCCCGGGGAGAGGGGAGAGTGTCCCGGGGGGAGGGGAAAGGAGAGTGTCCCGAGGGGAGTGGAGAGTGTCCCGGGGGGAGGGGAGGGGAGAGTGTCCCGAGGGGAGTGGAGAGTTTCCCAGGGGGAGGGGAGGGGAGAGTGTCCCGAGGTGTGGCGTGAGTGTCCCGGGGAGAGGGGAGAGTGTCCCGGGGAGAGGGGAGAGTGTACCGAGGTGTGGCGTGAGTGTCCCGGGGAGAGGTGAGAGTGTCCCGGGGGGAGGGGAGAGTGTCACGGGGGGAGGGGAGAGTGTCATGGGGGGAGGGAGAGTGTCTCGGGGGAGGGGAGAGTGTCTCAGGGGGAGGAGAGAATGTCTCGGGGGAGTGGAGAGTGTCTCGGTGGGAGTGGAGAGTGTCTTGGGGGGAGGGGAGAGTGTCTCGGTGGGAGGGAAGAGTGTCTCGGGGGGAGGGGAGAGTGTCTCGGGGGGAGGGGAGAGTGTCTCGGGGGAGTGGAGAATGTCACGGGGGGAGGGAGAGTGTCTCGGGGGAGGGGAGAGTGTCTCGGGGGGAGGGGAGTGTGTCACGGGGGGAGGGAGAGTGTCTCGGGGTAGGGGAGTGTGTCTCGGGGTGAGGGGAGAGTGTCCCGGGGGAGGGGAGAGTGTCTCCGCGGGTAGGGGAGTGTGTCCCGAGGAGAGGGGAGGGGAGAGTGTCCCGAGGGGAGGGGAGAGTGTCCCGGGTGGAGGGGAGGGGAGAGTGTCACGGGGGGAGGGGAGAGTGTCCCGGGGGGAGGGGAGGGGAGAGTGTCCCGGGAGGAAGGGAGACTGTCCCGGGGGGAGGGGAGAGTGTCTCCGCGGGTAGGGGAGTGTGTCCCGAGGAGAGGGGAGGGGAGAGTGTCCCGAGGGGAGGGGAGAGTGTCCCGGGGGGAGGGGAGAGTGTCTCCGCGGGTAGGGGAATGTGTCCCGAGGAGAGGGGAGGGGAGAGTGTCCCGAGGGGAGGGGAGAGTGTCCCGGGGGGTGGGGAGGGGAGAGTGTCCCGAGGTGTGGCGTGAGTGTCCCGGGGAGAGGGGAGAGTGTACCGAGGTGTGGCGTGAGTGTCCCGGGGAGAGGGGAGAGTGTCCCGGGGGGAGGGGAGAGTGTCTCCGCGGGTAGGGGAATGTGTCCCGAGGAGAGGGGAGGGGAGAGTGTCCCGAGGGGAGGGGAGAGTGTCCCGGGGGGTGGGGAGGGGAGAGTGTCCCGAGGTGTGGCGTGAGTGTCCCGGGGAGAGGGGAGAGTGTACCGAGGTGTGGCGTGAGTGTCCCGGGGAGAGGGGAGAGTGTCCCGGGGGGAGGGGAGAGTGTCACGGTGGGAGGGGAGAGTGTCCCGGGAGGAGGGGAGACTGTCTCGGGTGGAGGGGAGAGTGTCCCGAGGGGAGGGGAGTGTGTCTCGGGGGGGAGGGGAGAGTGTCCCGAGGAGAGGGGAGGGGAGAGTGTCCCGAGGAGAGGGGTGGGGAGAGTGTCTCCGCGGGTAGGGGAGTGTGTCCCGAGGAGAGGGGAGGGGAGAGTGTCCCGAGGGGAGGGGAGAGTGTCCCGGGGGGAGGGGAGGGGAGAGTGTCCCGAGGTGTGGCGTGAGTGTCCCGGGGAGAGGGGAGAGTGTCCCGGGGGGAGGGGAAAGGAGAGTGTCCCGAGGGGAGTGGAGAGTGTCCCGGGGGGAGGGGAGGGGAGAGTGTCCCGAGGGGAGTGGAGAGTTTCCCAGGGGGAGGGGAGGGGAGAGTGTCCCGAGGTGTGGCGTGAGTGTCCCGGGGAGAGGGGAGAGTGTCCCGGGGAGAGGGGAGAGTGTACCGAGGTGTGGCGTGAGTGTCCCGGGGAGAGGTGAGAGTGTCCCGGGGGGAGGGGAGAGTGTCACGGGGGGAGGGGAGAGTGTCATGGGGGGAGGGAGAGTGTCTCGGGGGAGGGGAGAGTGTCTCAGGGGGAGGAGAGAATGTCTCGGGGGAGTGGAGAGTGTCTCGGTGGGAGTGGAGAGTGTCTTGGGGGGAGGGGAGAGTGTCTCGGTGGGAGGGAAGAGTGTCTCGGGGGGAGGGGAGAGTGTCTCGGGGGGAGGGGAGAGTGTCTCGGGGGAGTGGAGAATGTCACGGGGGGAGGGAGAGTGTCTCGGGGGAGGGGAGAGTGTCTCGGGGGGAGGGGAGTGTGTCACGGGGGGAGGGAGAGTGTCTCGGGGTAGGGGAGTGTGTCTCGGGGTGAGGGGAGAGTGTCCCGGGGGAGGGGAGAGTGTCTCCGCGGGTAGGGGAGTGTGTCCCGAGGAGAGGGGAGGGGAGAGTGTCCCGAGGGGCGGGGAGAGTGTCCCGGGGGGAGGGGAGGGGAGAGTGTCACGGGGGGAGGGGAGAGTGTCCCGGGGGGAGGGGAGGGGAGAGTGTCCCGGGAGGAAGGGAGACTGTCCCGGGGGGAGGGGAGAGTGTCTCCGCGGGTAGGGGAGTGTGTCCCGAGGAGAGGGGAGGGGAGAGTGTCCCGAGGGGAGGGGAGAGTGTCCCGGGGGGAGGGGAGAGTGTCTCCGCGGGTAGGGGAATGTGTCCCGAGGAGAGGGGAGGGGAGAGTGTCCCGAGGGGAGGGGAGAGTGTCCCGGGGGGTGGGGAGGGGAGAGTGTCCCGAGGTGTGGCGTGAGTGTCCCGGGGAGAGGGGAGAGTGTACCGAGGTGTGGCGTGAGTGTCCCGGGGAGAGGGGAGAGTGTCCCGGGGGGAGGGGAGAGTGTCACGGTGGGAGGGGAGAGTGTCCCGGGAGGAGGGGAGACTGTCTCGGGTGGAGGGGAGAGTGTCCCGAGGGGAGGGGAGTGTGTCTCGGGGGGGAGGGGAGAGTGTCCCGAGGAGAGGGGAGGGGAGAGTGTCCCGAGGAGAGGGGTGGGGAGAGTGTCTCCGCGGGTAGGGGAGTGTGTCCCGAGGAGAGGGGAGGGGAGAGTGTCCCGAGGGGAGGGGAGAGTGTCCCGGGGGGAGGGGAGGGGAGAGTGTCCCGAGGTGTGGCGTGAGTGTCCCGGGGAGAGGGGAGAGTGTCCCGGGGGGAGGGGAAAGGAGAGTGTCCCGAGGGGAGTGGAGAGTGTCCCGGGGGGAGGGGAGGGGAGAGTGTCCCGAGGGGAGTGGAGAGTTTCCCAGGGGGAGGGGAGGGGAGAGTGTCCCGAGGTGTGGCGTGAGTGTCCCGGGGAGAGGGGAGAGTGTCCCGGGGAGAGGGGAGAGTGTACCGAGGTGTGGCGTGAGTGTCCCGGGGAGAGGTGAGAGTGTCCCGGGGGGAGGGGAGAGTGTCACGGGGGGAGGGGAGAGTGTCATGGGGGGAGGGAGAGTGTCTCGGGGGAGGGGAGAGTGTCTCAGGGGGAGGAGAGAATGTCTCGGGGGAGTGGAGAGTGTCTCGGTGGGAGTGGAGAGTGTCTTGGGGGGAGGGGAGAGTGTCTCGGTGGGAGGGAAGAGTGTCTCGGGGGGAGGGGAGAGTGTCTCGGGGGGAGGGGAGAGTGTCTCGGGGGAGTGGAGAATGTCACGGGGGGAGGGAGAGTGTCTCGGGGGAGGGGAGAGTGTCTCGGGGGGAGGGGAGTGTGTCACGGGGGGAGGGAGAGTGTCTCGGGGTAGGGGAGTGTGTCTCGGGGTGAGGGGAGAGTGTCTCCGCGGGTAGGGGAGTGTGTCCCGAGGAGAGGGGAGGGGAGAGTGTCCCGAGGGGAGGGGAGAGTGTCCCGGGTGGAGGGGAGGGGAGAGTGTCACGGGGGGAGGGGAGAGTGTCCCGGGGGGAGGGGAGGGGAGAGTGTCCCGGGAGGAAGGGAGACTGTCCCGGGGGGAGGGGAGAGTGTCTCCGCGGGTAGGGGAGTGTGTCCCGAGGAGAGGGGAGGGGAGAGTGTCCCGAGGGGAGGGGAGAGTGTCCCGGGGGGAGGGGAGAGTGTCTCCGCGGGTAGGGGAATGTGTCCCGAGGAGAGGGGAGGGGAGAGTGTCCCGAGGGGAGGGGAGAGTGTCCCGGGGGGTGGGGAGGGGAGAGTGTCCCGAGGTGTGGCGTGAGTGTCCCGGGGAGAGGGGAGAGTGTACCGAGGTGTGGCGTGAGTGTCCCGGGGAGAGGGGAGAGTGTCCCGGGGGGAGGGGAGAGTGTCTCCGCGGGTAGGGGAATGTGTCCCGAGGAGAGGGGAGGGGAGAGTGTCCCGAGGGGAGGGGAGAGTGTCCCGGGGGGTGGGGAGGGGAGAGTGTCCCGAGGTGTGGCGTGAGTGTCCCGGGGAGAGGGGAGAGTGTACCGAGGTGTGGCGTGAGTGTCCCGGGGAGAGGGGAGAGTGTCCCGGGGGGAGGGGAGAGTGTCACGGTGGGAGGGGAGAGTGTCCCGGGAGGAGGGGAGACTGTCTCGGGTGGAGGGGAGAGTGTCCCGAGGGGAGGGGAGTGTGTCTCGGGGGGGAGGGGAGAGTGTCCCGAGGAGAGGGGAGGGGAGAGTGTCCCGAGGAGAGGGGTGGGGAGAGTGTCTCCGCGGGTAGGGGAGTGTGTCCCGAGGAGAGGGGAGGGGAGAGTGTCCCGAGGGGAGGGGAGAGTGTCCCGGGGGGAGGGGAGGGGAGAGTGTCCCGAGGTGTGGCGTGAGTGTCCCGGGGAGAGGGGAGAGTGTCCCGGGGGGAGGGGAAAGGAGAGTGTCCCGAGGGGAGTGGAGAGTGTCCCGGGGGGAGGGGAGGGGAGAGTGTCCCGAGGGGAGTGGAGAGTTTCCCAGGGGGAGGGGAGGGGAGAGTGTCCCGAGGTGTGGCGTGAGTGTCCCGGGGAGAGGGGAGAGTGTCCCGGGGAGAGGGGAGAGTGTACCGAGGTGTGGCGTGAGTGTCCCGGGGAGAGGTGAGAGTGTCCCGGGGGGAGGGGAGAGTGTCACGGGGGGAGGGGAGAGTGTCATGGGGGGAGGGAGAGTGTCTCGGGGGAGGGGAGAGTGTCTCAGGGGGAGGAGAGAATGTCTCGGGGGAGTGGAGAGTGTCTCGGTGGGAGTGGAGAGTGTCTTGGGGGGAGGGGAGAGTGTCTCGGTGGGAGGGAAGAGTGTCTCGGGGGGAGGGGAGAGTGTCTCGGGGGGAGGGGAGAGTGTCTCGGGGGAGTGGAGAATGTCACGGGGGGAGGGAGAGTGTCTCGGGGGAGGGGAGAGTGTCTCGGGGGGAGGGGAGTGTGTCACGGGGGGAGGGAGAGTGTCTCGGGGTAGGGGAGTGTGTCTCGGGGTGAGGGGAGAGTGTCCCGGGGGAGGGGAGAGTGTCTCCGCGGGTAGGGGAGTGTGTCCCGAGGAGAGGGGAGGGGAGAGTGTCCCGAGGGGAGGGGAGAGTGTCCCGGGTGGAGGGGAGGGGAGAGTGTCACGGGGGGAGGGGAGAGTGTCCCGGGGGGAGGGGAGGGGAGAGTGTCCCGGGAGGAAGGGAGACTGTCCCGGGGGGAGGGGAGAGTGTCTCCGCGGGTAGGGGAGTGTGTCCCGAGGAGAGGGGAGGGGAGAGTGTCCCGAGGGGAGGGGAGAGTGTCCCGGGGGGAGGGGAGAGTGTCTCCGCGGGTAGGGGAATGTGTCCCGAGGAGAGGGGAGGGGAGAGTGTCCCGAGGGGAGGGGAGAGTGTCCCGGGGGGTGGGGAGGGGAGAGTGTCCCGAGGTGTGGCGTGAGTGTCCCGGGGAGAGGGGAGAGTGTACCGAGGTGTGGCGTGAGTGTCCCGGGGAGAGGGGAGAGTGTCCCGGGGGGAGGGGAGAGTGTCTCCGCGGGTAGGGGAATGTGTCCCGAGGAGAGGGGAGGGGAGAGTGTCCCGAGGGGAGGGGAGAGTGTCCCGGGGGGTGGGGAGGGGAGAGTGTCCCGAGGTGTGGCGTGAGTGTCCCGGGGAGAGGGGAGAGTGTACCGAGGTGTGGCGTGAGTGTCCCGGGGAGAGGGGAGAGTGTCCCGGGGGGAGGGGAGAGTGTCACGGTGGGAGGGGAGAGTGTCCCGGGAGGAGGGGAGACTGTCTCGGGTGGAGGGGAGAGTGTCCCGAGGGGAGGGGAGTGTGTCTCGGGGGGGAGGGGAGAGTGTCCCGAGGAGAGGGGAGGGGAGAGTGTCCCGAGGAGAGGGGTGGGGAGAGTGTCTCCGCGGGTAGGGGAGTGTGTCCCGAGGAGAGGGGAGGGGAGAGTGTCCCGAGGGGAGGGGAGAGTGTCCCGGGGGGAGGGGAGGGGAGAGTGTCCCGAGGTGTGGCGTGAGTGTCCCGGGGAGAGGGGAGAGTGTCCCGGGGGGAGGGGAAAGGAGAGTGTCCCGAGGGGAGTGGAGAGTGTCCCGGGGGGAGGGGAGGGGAGAGTGTCCCGAGGGGAGTGGAGAGTTTCCCAGGGGGAGGGGAGGGGAGAGTGTCCCGAGGTGTGGCGTGAGTGTCCCGGGGAGAGGGGAGAGTGTCCCGGGGAGAGGGGAGAGTGTACCGAGGTGTGGCGTGAGTGTCCCGGGGAGAGGTGAGAGTGTCCCGGGGGGAGGGGAGAGTGTCACGGGGGGAGGGGAGAGTGTCATGGGGGGAGGGAGAGTGTCTCGGGGGAGGGGAGAGTGTCTCAGGGGGAGGAGAGAATGTCTCGGGGGAGTGGAGAGTGTCTCGGTGGGAGTGGAGAGTGTCTTGGGGGGAGGGGAGAGTGTCTCGGTGGGAGGGAAGAGTGTCTCGGGGGGAGGGGAGAGTGTCTCGGGGGGAGGGGAGAGTGTCTCGGGGGAGTGGAGAATGTCACGGGGGGAGGGAGAGTGTCTCGGGGGAGGGGAGAGTGTCTCGGGGGGAGGGGAGTGTGTCACGGGGGGAGGGAGAGTGTCTCGGGGTAGGGGAGTGTGTCTCGGGGTGAGGGGAGAGTGTCCCGGGGGAGGGGAGAGTGTCTCCGCGGGTAGGGGAGTGTGTCCCGAGGAGAGGGGAGGGGAGAGTGTCCCGAGGGGAGGGGAGAGTGTCCCGGGTGGAGGGGAGGGGAGAGTGTCACGGGGGGAGGGGAGAGTGTCCCGGGGGGAGGGGAGGGGAGAGTGTCCCGGGAGGAAGGGAGACTGTCCCGGGGGGAGGGGAGAGTGTCTCCGCGGGTAGGGGAGTGTGTCCCGAGGAGAGGGGAGGGGAGAGTGTCCCGAGGGGAGGGGAGAGTGTCCCGGGGGGAGGGGAGAGTGTCTCCGCGGGTAGGGGAATGTGTCCCGAGGAGAGGGGAGGGGAGAGTGTCCCGAGGGGAGGGGAGAGTGTCCCGGGGGGTGGGGAGGGGAGAGTGTCCCGAGGTGTGGCGTGAGTGTCCCGGGGAGAGGGGAGAGTGTACCGAGGTGTGGCGTGAGTGTCCCGGGGAGAGGGGAGAGTGTCCCGGGGGGAGGGGAGAGTGTCACGGTGGGAGGGGAGAGTGTCCCGGGAGGAGGGGAGACTGTCTCGGGTGGAGGGGAGAGTGTCCCGAGGGGAGGGGAGTGTGTCTCGGGGGGGAGGGGAGAGTGTCCCGAGGAGAGGGGAGGGGAGAGTGTCCCGAGGAGAGGGGTGGGGAGAGTGTCTCCGCGGGTAGGGGAGTGTGTCCCGAGGAGAGGGGAGGGGAGAGTGTCCCGAGGGGAGGGGAGAGTGTCCCGGGGGGAGGGAGAGTGTCTCGGGGGAGGGGAGAGTGTCTCGGGGGGAGGGGAGTGTGTCACGGGGGGAGGGAGAGTGTCTCGGGGTAGGGGAGTGTGTCTCGGGGGAGTGGAGAGTGTCTCGGTGGGAGTGGAGAGTGTCTTGGGGGGAGGGGAGAGTGTCTCGGTGGGAGGGAAGAGTGTCTCGGGGGGAGGGGAGAGTGTCTCGGGGGGAGGGGAGAGTGTCTCGGGGGAGTGGAGAATGTCACGGGGGGAGGGAGAGTGTCTCGGGGGAGGGGAGAGTGTCTCGGGGGGAGGGGAGTGTGTCACGGGGGGAGGGAGAGTGTCTCGGGGTAGGGGAGTGTGTCTCGGGGTGAGGGGAGAGTGTCCCGAGGGGAGGGGAGAGTGTCCCGGGTGGAGGGGAGGGGAGAGTGTCACGGGGGGAGGGGAGAGTGTCCCGGGGGGAGGGGAGGGGAGAGTGTCCCGGGAGGAAGGGAGACTGTCCCGGGGGGAGGGGAGAGTGTCTCCGCGGGTAGGGGAGTGTGTCCCGAGGAGAGGGGAGGGGAGAGTGTCCCGAGGGGAGGGGAGAGTGTCCCGGGGGGAGGGGAGAGTGTCTCCGCGGGTAGGGGAATGTGTCCCGAGGAGAGGGGAGGGGAGAGTGTCCCGAGGGGAGGGGAGAGTGTCCCGGGGGGTGGGGAGGGGAGAGTGTCCCGAGGTGTGGCGTGAGTGTCCCGGGGAGAGGGGAGAGTGTACCGAGGTGTGGCGTGAGTGTCCCGGGGAGAGGGGAGAGTGTCCCGGGGGGAGGGGAGAGTGTCACGGTGGGAGGGGAGAGTGTCCCGGGAGGAGGGGAGACTGTCTCGGGTGGAGGGGAGAGTGTCCCGAGGGGAGGGGAGTGTGTCTCGGGGGGGAGGGGAGAGTGTCCCGAGGAGAGGGGAGGGGAGAGTGTCCCGAGGAGAGGGGTGGGGAGAGTGTCTCCGCGGGTAGGGGAGTGTGTCCCGAGGAGAGGGGAGGGGAGAGTGTCCCGAGGGGAGGGGAGAGTGTCCCGGGGGGAGGGGAGGGGAGAGTGTCCCGAGGTGTGGCGTGAGTGTCCCGGGGAGAGGGGAGAGTGTCCCGGGGGGAGGGGAAAGGAGAGTGTCCCGAGGGGAGTGGAGAGTGTCCCGGGGGGAGGGGAGGGGAGAGTGTCCCGAGGGGAGTGGAGAGTTTCCCAGGGGGAGGGGAGGGGAGAGTGTCCCGAGGTGTGGCGTGAGTGTCCCGGGGAGAGGGGAGAGTGTCCCGGGGAGAGGGGAGAGTGTCACGGGGGGAGGGGAGAGTGTCATGGGGGGAGGGAGAGTGTCTCGGGGGAGGGGAGAGTGTCTCAGGGGGAGGAGAGAATGTCTCGGGGGAGTGGAGAGTGTCTCGGTGGGAGTGGAGAGTGTCTTGGGGGGAGGGGAGAGTGTCTCGGTGGGAGGGAAGAGTGTCTCGGGGGGAGGGGAGAGTGTCTCGGGGGGAGGGGAGAGTGTCTCGGGGGAGTGGAGAATGTCACGGGGGGAGGGAGAGTGTCTCGGGGGAGGGGAGAGTGTCTCGGGGGGAGGGGAGTGTGTCACGGGGGGAGGGAGAGTGTCTCGGGGTAGGGGAGTGTGTCTCGGGGTGAGGGGAGAGTGTCCCGGGGGAGGGGAGAGTGTCTCCGCGGGTAGGGGAGTGTGTCCCGAGGAGAGGGGAGGGGAGAGTGTCCCGAGGGGAGGGGAGAGTGTCCCGGGTGGAGGGGAGGGGAGAGTGTCACGGGGGGAGGGGAGAGTGTCCCGGGGGGAGGGGAGGGGAGAGTGTCCCGGGAGGAAGGGAGACTGTCCCGGGGGGAGGGGAGAGTGTCTCCGCGGGTAGGGGAGTGTGTCCCGAGGAGAGGGGAGGGGAGAGTGTCCCGAGGGGAGGGGAGAGTGTCCCGGGGGGAGGGGAGAGTGTCTCCGCGGGTAGGGGAATGTGTCCCGAGGAGAGGGGAGGGGAGAGTGTCCCGAGGGGAGGGGAGAGTGTCCCGGGGGGTGGGGAGGGGAGAGTGTCCCGAGGTGTGGCGTGAGTGTCCCGGGGAGAGGGGAGAGTGTACCGAGGTGTGGCGTGAGTGTCCCGGGGAGAGGGGAGAGTGTCCCGGGGGGAGGGGAGAGTGTCTCCGCGGGTAGGGGAATGTGTCCCGAGGAGAGGGGAGGGGAGAGTGTCCCGAGGGGAGGGGAGAGTGTCCCGGGGGGTGGGGAGGGGAGAGTGTCCCGAGGTGTGGCGTGAGTGTCCCGGGGAGAGGGGAGAGTGTACCGAGGTGTGGCGTGAGTGTCCCGGGGAGAGGGGAGAGTGTCCCGGGGGGAGGGGAGAGTGTCACGGTGGGAGGGGAGAGTGTCCCGGGAGGAGGGGAGACTGTCTCGGGTGGAGGGGAGAGTGTCCCGAGGGGAGGGGAGTGTGTCTCGGGGGGGAGGGGAGAGTGTCCCGAGGAGAGGGGAGGGGAGAGTGTCCCGAGGAGAGGGGTGGGGAGAGTGTCTCCGCGGGTAGGGGAGTGTGTCCCGAGGAGAGGGGAGGGGAGAGTGTCCCGAGGGGAGGGGAGAGTGTCCCGGGGGGAGGGGAGGGGAGAGTGTCCCGAGGTGTGGCGTGAGTGTCCCGGGGAGAGGGGAGAGTGTCCCGGGGGGAGGGGAAAGGAGAGTGTCCCGAGGGGAGTGGAGAGTGTCCCGGGGGGAGGGGAGGGGAGAGTGTCCCGAGGGGAGTGGAGAGTTTCCCAGGGGGAGGGGAGGGGAGAGTGTCCCGAGGTGTGGCGTGAGTGTCCCGGGGAGAGGGGAGAGTGTCCCGGGGAGAGGGGAGAGTGTACCGAGGTGTGGCGTGAGTGTCCCGGGGAGAGGTGAGAGTGTCCCGGGGGGAGGGGAGAGTGTCACGGGGGGAGGGGAGAGTGTCATGGGGGGAGGGAGAGTGTCTCGGGGGAGGGGAGAGTGTCTCAGGGGGAGGAGAGAATGTCTCGGGGGAGTGGAGAGTGTCTCGGTGGGAGTGGAGAGTGTCTTGGGGGGAGGGGAGAGTGTCTCGGTGGGAGGGAAGAGTGTCTCGGGGGGAGGGGAGAGTGTCTCGGGGGGAGGGGAGAGTGTCTCGGGGGAGTGGAGAATGTCACGGGGGGAGGGAGAGTGTCTCGGGGGAGGGGAGAGTGTCTCGGGGGGAGGGGAGTGTGTCACGGGGGGAGGGAGAGTGTCTCGGGGTAGGGGAGTGTGTCTCGGGGTGAGGGGAGAGTGTCCCGGGGGAGGGGAGAGTGTCTCCGCGGGTAGGGGAGTGTGTCCCGAGGAGAGGGGAGGGGAGAGTGTCCCGAGGGGAGGGGAGAGTGTCCCGGGTGGAGGGGAGGGGAGAGTGTCACGGGGGGAGGGGAGAGTGTCCCGGGGGGAGGGGAGGGGAGAGTGTCCCGGGAGGAAGGGAGACTGTCCCGGGGGGAGGGGAGAGTGTCTCCGCGGGTAGGGGAGTGTGTCCCGAGGAGAGGGGAGGGGAGAGTGTCCCGAGGGGAGGGGAGAGTGTCCCGGGGGGAGGGGAGAGTGTCTCCGCGGGTAGGGGAATGTGTCCCGAGGAGAGGGGAGGGGAGAGTGTCCCGAGGGGAGGGGAGAGTGTCCCGGGGGGTGGGGAGGGGAGAGTGTCCCGAGGTGTGGCGTGAGTGTCCCGGGGAGAGGGGAGAGTGTACCGAGGTGTGGCGTGAGTGTCCCGGGGAGAGGGGAGAGTGTCCCGGGGGGAGGGGAGAGTGTCTCCGCGGGTAGGGGAATGTGTCCCGAGGAGAGGGGAGGGGAGAGTGTCCCGAGGGGAGGGGAGAGTGTCCCGGGGGGTGGGGAGGGGAGAGTGTCCCGAGGTGTGGCGTGAGTGTCCCGGGGAGAGGGGAGAGTGTACCGAGGTGTGGCGTGAGTGTCCCGGGGAGAGGGGAGAGTGTCCCGGGGGGAGGGGAGAGTGTCACGGTGGGAGGGGAGAGTGTCCCGGGAGGAGGGGAGACTGTCTCGGGTGGAGGGGAGAGTGTCCCGAGGGGAGGGGAGTGTGTCTCGGGGGGGAGGGGAGAGTGTCCCGAGGAGAGGGGAGGGGAGAGTGTCCCGAGGAGAGGGGTGGGGAGAGTGTCTCCGCGGGTAGGGGAGTGTGTCCCGAGGAGAGGGGAGGGGAGAGTGTCCCGAGGGGAGGGGAGAGTGTCCCGGGGGGAGGGGAGGGGAGAGTGTCCCGAGGTGTGGCGTGAGTGTCCCGGGGAGAGGGGAGAGTGTCCCGGGGGGAGGGGAAAGGAGAGTGTCCCGAGGGGAGTGGAGAGTGTCCCGGGGGGAGGGGAGGGGAGAGTGTCCCGAGGGGAGTGGAGAGTTTCCCAGGGGGAGGGGAGGGGAGAGTGTCCCGAGGTGTGGCGTGAGTGTCCCGGGGAGAGGGGAGAGTGTCCCGGGGAGAGGGGAGAGTGTACCGAGGTGTGGCGTGAGTGTCCCGGGGAGAGGTGAGAGTGTCCCGGGGGGAGGGGAGAGTGTCACGGGGGGAGGGGAGAGTGTCATGGGGGGAGGGAGAGTGTCTCGGGGGAGGGGAGAGTGTCTCAGGGGGAGGAGAGAATGTCTCGGGGGAGTGGAGAGTGTCTCGGTGGGAGTGGAGAGTGTCTTGGGGGGAGGGGAGAGTGTCTCGGTGGGAGGGAAGAGTGTCTCGGGGGGAGGGGAGAGTGTCTCGGGGGGAGGGGAGAGTGTCTCGGGGGAGTGGAGAATGTCACGGGGGGAGGGAGAGTGTCTCGGGGGAGGGGAGAGTGTCTCGGGGGGAGGGGAGTGTGTCACGGGGGGAGGGAGAGTGTCTCGGGGTAGGGGAGTGTGTCTCGGGGTGAGGGGAGAGTGTCCCGGGGGAGGGGAGAGTGTCTCCGCGGGTAGGGGAGTGTGTCCCGAGGAGAGGGGAGGGGAGAGTGTCCCGAGGGGCGGGGAGAGTGTCCCGGGGGGAGGGGAGGGGAGAGTGTCACGGGGGGAGGGGAGAGTGTCCCGGGGGGAGGGGAGGGGAGAGTGTCCCGGGAGGAAGGGAGACTGTCCCGGGGGGAGGGGAGAGTGTCTCCGCGGGTAGGGGAGTGTGTCCCGAGGAGAGGGGAGGGGAGAGTGTCCCGAGGGGAGGGGAGAGTGTCCCGGGGGGAGGGGAGAGTGTCTCCGCGGGTAGGGGAATGTGTCCCGAGGAGAGGGGAGGGGAGAGTGTCCCGAGGGGAGGGGAGAGTGTCCCGGGGGGTGGGGAGGGGAGAGTGTCCCGAGGTGTGGCGTGAGTGTCCCGGGGAGAGGGGAGAGTGTACCGAGGTGTGGCGTGAGTGTCCCGGGGAGAGGGGAGAGTGTCCCGGGGGGAGGGGAGAGTGTCACGGTGGGAGGGGAGAGTGTCCCGGGAGGAGGGGAGACTGTCTCGGGTGGAGGGGAGAGTGTCCCGAGGGGAGGGGAGTGTGTCTCGGGGGGGAGGGGAGAGTGTCCCGAGGAGAGGGGAGGGGAGAGTGTCCCGAGGAGAGGGGTGGGGAGAGTGTCTCCGCGGGTAGGGGAGTGTGTCCCGAGGAGAGGGGAGGGGAGAGTGTCCCGAGGGGAGGGGAGAGTGTCCCGGGGGGAGGGGAGGGGAGAGTGTCCCGAGGTGTGGCGTGAGTGTCCCGGGGAGAGGGGAGAGTGTCCCGGGGGGAGGGGAAAGGAGAGTGTCCCGAGGGGAGTGGAGAGTGTCCCGGGGGGAGGGGAGGGGAGAGTGTCCCGAGGGGAGTGGAGAGTTTCCCAGGGGGAGGGGAGGGGAGAGTGTCCCGAGGTGTGGCGTGAGTGTCCCGGGGAGAGGGGAGAGTGTCCCGGGGAGAGGGGAGAGTGTACCGAGGTGTGGCGTGAGTGTCCCGGGGAGAGGTGAGAGTGTCCCGGGGGGAGGGGAGAGTGTCACGGGGGGAGGGGAGAGTGTCATGGGGGGAGGGAGAGTGTCTCGGGGGAGGGGAGAGTGTCTCAGGGGGAGGAGAGAATGTCTCGGGGGAGTGGAGAGTGTCTCGGTGGGAGTGGAGAGTGTCTTGGGGGGAGGGGAGAGTGTCTCGGTGGGAGGGAAGAGTGTCTCGGGGGGAGGGGAGAGTGTCTCGGGGGGAGGGGAGAGTGTCTCGGGGGAGTGGAGAATGTCACGGGGGGAGGGAGAGTGTCTCGGGGGAGGGGAGAGTGTCTCGGGGGGAGGGGAGTGTGTCACGGGGGGAGGGAGAGTGTCTCGGGGTAGGGGAGTGTGTCTCGGGGTGAGGGGAGAGTGTCTCCGCGGGTAGGGGAGTGTGTCCCGAGGAGAGGGGAGGGGAGAGTGTCCCGAGGGGAGGGGAGAGTGTCCCGGGTGGAGGGGAGGGGAGAGTGTCACGGGGGGAGGGGAGAGTGTCCCGGGGGGAGGGGAGGGGAGAGTGTCCCGGGAGGAAGGGAGACTGTCCCGGGGGGAGGGGAGAGTGTCTCCGCGGGTAGGGGAGTGTGTCCCGAGGAGAGGGGAGGGGAGAGTGTCCCGAGGGGAGGGGAGAGTGTCCCGGGGGGAGGGGAGAGTGTCTCCGCGGGTAGGGGAATGTGTCCCGAGGAGAGGGGAGGGGAGAGTGTCCCGAGGGGAGGGGAGAGTGTCCCGGGGGGTGGGGAGGGGAGAGTGTCCCGAGGTGTGGCGTGAGTGTCCCGGGGAGAGGGGAGAGTGTACCGAGGTGTGGCGTGAGTGTCCCGGGAGGAAGGGAGACTGTCCCGGGGGGAGGGGAGAGTGTCTCCGCGGGTAGGGGAGTGTGTCCCGAGGAGAGGGGAGGGGAGAGTGTCCCGAGGGGAGGGGAGAGTGTCCCGGGGGGAGGGGAGAGTGTCTCCGCGGGTAGGGGAATGTGTCCCGAGGAGAGGGGAGGGGAGAGTGTCCCGAGGGGAGGGGAGAGTGTCCCGGGGGGTGGGGAGGGGAGAGTGTCCCGAGGTGTGGCGTGAGTGTCCCGGGGAGAGGGGAGAGTGTACCGAGGTGTGGCGTGAGTGTCCCGGGGAGAGGGGAGAGTGTCCCGGGGGGAGGGGAGAGTGTCACGGTGGGAGGGGAGAGTGTCCCGGGAGGAGGGGAGACTGTCTCGGGTGGAGGGGAGAGTGTCCCGAGGGGAGGGGAGTGTGTCTCGGGGGGGAGGGGAGAGTGTCCCGAGGAGAGGGGAGGGGAGAGTGTCCCGAGGAGAGGGGTGGGGAGAGTGTCTCCGCGGGTAGGGGAGTGTGTCCCGAGGAGAGGGGAGGGGAGAGTGTCCCGAGGGGAGGGGAGAGTGTCCCGGGGGGAGGGGAGGGGAGAGTGTCCCGAGGTGTGGCGTGAGTGTCCCGGGGAGAGGGGAGAGTGTCCCGGGGGGAGGGGAAAGGAGAGTGTCCCGAGGGGAGTGGAGAGTGTCCCGGGGGGAGGGGAGGGGAGAGTGTCCCGAGGGGAGTGGAGAGTTTCCCAGGGGGAGGGGAGGGGAGAGTGTCCCGAGGTGTGGCGTGAGTGTCCCGGGGAGAGGGGAGAGTGTCCCGGGGAGAGGGGAGAGTGTACCGAGGTGTGGCGTGAGTGTCCCGGGGAGAGGTGAGAGTGTCCCGGGGGGAGGGGAGAGTGTCACGGGGGGAGGGGAGAGTGTCATGGGGGGAGGGAGAGTGTCTCGGGGGAGGGGAGAGTGTCTCAGGGGGAGGGGAGAGTGTCTCAGGGGGAGGAGAGAATGTCTCGGGGGAGTGGAGAGTGTCTCGGTGGGAGTGGAGAGTGTCTTGGGGGGAGGGGAGAGTGTCTCGGTGGGAGGGAAGAGTGTCTCGGGGGGAGGGGAGAGTGTCTCGGGGGGAGGGGAGAGTGTCTCGGGGGAGTGGAGAATGTCACGGGGGGAGGGAGAGTGTCTCGGGGGAGGGGAGAGTGTCTCGGGGGGAGGGGAGTGTGTCACGGGGGGAGGGAGAGTGTCTCGGGGTAGGGGAGTGTGTCTCGGGGTGAGGGGAGAGTGTCTCCGCGGGTAGGGGAGTGTGTCCCGAGGAGAGGGGAGGGGAGAGTGTCCCGAGGGGAGGGGAGAGTGTCCCGGGTGGAGGGGAGGGGAGAGTGTCACGGGGGGAGGGGAGAGTGTCCCGGGGGGAGGGGAGGGGAGAGTGTCCCGGGAGGAAGGGAGACTGTCCCGGGGGGAGGGGAGAGTGTCTCCGCGGGTAGGGGAGTGTGTCCCGAGGAGAGGGGAGGGGAGAGTGTCCCGAGGGGAGGGGAGAGTGTCCCGGGGGGAGGGGAGAGTGTCTCCGCGGGTAGGGGAATGTGTCCCGAGGAGAGGGGAGGGGAGAGTGTCCCGAGGGGAGGGGAGAGTGTCCCGGGGGGTGGGGAGGGGAGAGTGTCCCGAGGTGTGGCGTGAGTGTCCCGGGGAGAGGGGAGAGTGTACCGAGGTGTGGCGTGAGTGTCCCGGGGAGAGGGGAGAGTGTCCCGGGGGGAGGGGAGAGTGTCACGGTGGGAGGGGAGAGTGTCCCGGGAGGAGGGGAGACTGTCTCGGGTGGAGGGGAGAGTGTCCCGAGGGGAGGGGAGTGTGTCTCGGGGGGGAGGGGAGAGTGTCCCGAGGAGAGGGGAGGGGAGAGTGTCCCGAGGAGAGGGGTGGGGAGAGTGTCTCCGCGGGTAGGGGAGTGTGTCCCGAGGAGAGGGGAGGGGAGAGTGTCCCGAGGGGAGGGGAGAGTGTCCCGGGGGGAGGGGAGGGGAGAGTGTCCCGAGGTGTGGCGTGAGTGTCCCGGGGAGAGGGGAGAGTGTCCCGGGGGGAGGGGAAAGGAGAGTGTCCCGAGGGGAGTGGAGAGTGTCCCGGGGGGAGGGGAGGGGAGAGTGTCCCGAGGGGAGTGGAGAGTTTCCCAGGGGGAGGGGAGGGGAGAGTGTCCCGAGGTGTGGCGTGAGTGTCCCGGGGAGAGGGGAGAGTGTCCCGGGGAGAGGGGAGAGTGTACCGAGGTGTGGCGTGAGTGTCCCGGGGAGAGGTGAGAGTGTCCCGGGGGGAGGGGAGAGTGTCACGGGGGGAGGGGAGAGTGTCATGGGGGGAGGGAGAGTGTCTCGGGGGAGGGGAGAGTGTCTCAGGGGGAGGAGAGAATGTCTCGGGGGAGTGGAGAGTGTCTCGGTGGGAGTGGAGAGTGTCTTGGGGGGAGGGGAGAGTGTCTCGGTGGGAGGGAAGAGTGTCTCGGGGGGAGGGGAGAGTGTCTCGGGGGGAGGGGAGAGTGTCTCGGGGGAGTGGAGAATGTCACGGGGGGAGGGAGAGTGTCTCGGGGGAGGGGAGAGTGTCTCGGGGGGAGGGGAGTGTGTCACGGGGGGAGGGAGAGTGTCTCGGGGTAGGGGAGTGTGTCTCGGGGTGAGGGGAGAGTGTCCCGGGGGAGGGGAGAGTGTCTCCGCGGGTAGGGGAGTGTGTCCCGAGGAGAGGGGAGGGGAGAGTGTCCCGAGGGGCGGGGAGAGTGTCCCGGGGGGAGGGGAGGGGAGAGTGTCACGGGGGGAGGGGAGAGTGTCCCGGGGGGAGGGGAGGGGAGAGTGTCCCGGGAGGAAGGGAGACTGTCCCGGGGGGAGGGGAGAGTGTCTCCGCGGGTAGGGGAGTGTGTCCCGAGGAGAGGGGAGGGGAGAGTGTCCCGAGGGGAGGGGAGAGTGTCCCGGGGGGAGGGGAGAGTGTCTCCGCGGGTAGGGGAATGTGTCCCGAGGAGAGGGGAGGGGAGAGTGTCCCGAGGGGAGGGGAGAGTGTCCCGGGGGGTGGGGAGGGGAGAGTGTCCCGAGGTGTGGCGTGAGTGTCCCGGGGAGAGGGGAGAGTGTACCGAGGTGTGGCGTGAGTGTCCCGGGGAGAGGGGAGAGTGTCCCGGGGGGAGGGGAGAGTGTCACGGTGGGAGGGGAGAGTGTCCCGGGAGGAGGGGAGACTGTCTCGGGTGGAGGGGAGAGTGTCCCGAGGGGAGGGGAGTGTGTCTCGGGGGGGAGGGGAGAGTGTCCCGAGGAGAGGGGAGGGGAGAGTGTCCCGAGGAGAGGGGTGGGGAGAGTGTCTCCGCGGGTAGGGGAGTGTGTCCCGAGGAGAGGGGAGGGGAGAGTGTCCCGAGGGGAGGGGAGAGTGTCCCGGGGGGAGGGGAGGGGAGAGTGTCCCGAGGTGTGGCGTGAGTGTCCCGGGGAGAGGGGAGAGTGTCCCGGGGGGAGGGGAAAGGAGAGTGTCCCGAGGGGAGTGGAGAGTGTCCCGGGGGGAGGGGAGGGGAGAGTGTCCCGAGGGGAGTGGAGAGTTTCCCAGGGGGAGGGGAGGGGAGAGTGTCCCGAGGTGTGGCGTGAGTGTCCCGGGGAGAGGGGAGAGTGTCCCGGGGAGAGGGGAGAGTGTACCGAGGTGTGGCGTGAGTGTCCCGGGGAGAGGTGAGAGTGTCCCGGGGGGAGGGGAGAGTGTCACGGGGGGAGGGGAGAGTGTCATGGGGGGAGGGAGAGTGTCTCGGGGGAGGGGAGAGTGTCTCAGGGGGAGGAGAGAATGTCTCGGGGGAGTGGAGAGTGTCTCGGTGGGAGTGGAGAGTGTCTTGGGGGGAGGGGAGAGTGTCTCGGTGGGAGGGAAGAGTGTCTCGGGGGGAGGGGAGAGTGTCTCGGGGGGAGGGGAGAGTGTCTCGGGGGAGTGGAGAATGTCACGGGGGGAGGGAGAGTGTCTCGGGGGAGGGGAGAGTGTCTCGGGGGGAGGGGAGTGTGTCACGGGGGGAGGGAGAGTGTCTCGGGGTAGGGGAGTGTGTCTCGGGGTGAGGGGAGAGTGTCCCGGGGGAGGGGAGAGTGTCTCCGCGGGTAGGGGAGTGTGTCCCGAGGAGAGGGGAGGGGAGAGTGTCCCGAGGGGAGGGGAGAGTGTCCCGGGTGGAGGGGAGGGGAGAGTGTCACGGGGGGAGGGGAGAGTGTCCCGGGGGGAGGGGAGGGGAGAGTGTCCCGGGAGGAAGGGAGACTGTCCCGGGGGGAGGGGAGAGTGTCTCCGCGGGTAGGGGAGTGTGTCCCGAGGAGAGGGGAGGGGAGAGTGTCCCGAGGGGAGGGGAGAGTGTCCCGGGGGGAGGGGAGAGTGTCTCCGCGGGTAGGGGAATGTGTCCCGAGGAGAGGGGAGGGGAGAGTGTCCCGAGGGGAGGGGAGAGTGTCCCGGGGGGTGGGGAGGGGAGAGTGTCCCGAGGTGTGGCGTGAGTGTCCCGGGGAGAGGGGAGAGTGTACCGAGGTGTGGCGTGAGTGTCCCGGGGAGAGGGGAGAGTGTCCCGGGGGGAGGGGAGAGTGTCTCCGCGGGTAGGGGAATGTGTCCCGAGGAGAGGGGAGGGGAGAGTGTCCCGAGGGGAGGGGAGAGTGTCCCGGGGGGTGGGGAGGGGAGAGTGTCCCGAGGTGTGGCGTGAGTGTCCCGGGGAGAGGGGAGAGTGTACCGAGGTGTGGCGTGAGTGTCCCGGGGAGAGGGGAGAGTGTCCCGGGGGGAGGGGAGAGTGTCACGGTGGGAGGGGAGAGTGTCCCGGGAGGAGGGGAGACTGTCTCGGGTGGAGGGGAGAGTGTCCCGAGGGGAGGGGAGTGTGTCTCGGGGGGGAGGGGAGAGTGTCCCGAGGAGAGGGGAGGGGAGAGTGTCCCGAGGAGAGGGGTGGGGAGAGTGTCTCCGCGGGTAGGGGAGTGTGTCCCGAGGAGAGGGGAGGGGAGAGTGTCCCGAGGGGAGGGGAGAGTGTCCCGGGGGGAGGGGAGGGGAGAGTGTCCCGAGGTGTGGCGTGAGTGTCCCGGGGAGAGGGGAGAGTGTCCCGGGGGGAGGGGAAAGGAGAGTGTCCCGAGGGGAGTGGAGAGTGTCCCGGGGGGAGGGGAGGGGAGAGTGTCCCGAGGGGAGTGGAGAGTTTCCCAGGGGGAGGGGAGGGGAGAGTGTCCCGAGGTGTGGCGTGAGTGTCCCGGGGAGAGGGGAGAGTGTCCCGGGGAGAGGGGAGAGTGTACCGAGGTGTGGCGTGAGTGTCCCGGGGAGAGGTGAGAGTGTCCCGGGGGGAGGGGAGAGTGTCACGGGGGGAGGGGAGAGTGTCATGGGGGGAGGGAGAGTGTCTCGGGGGAGGGGAGAGTGTCTCAGGGGGAGGAGAGAATGTCTCGGGGGAGTGGAGAGTGTCTCGGTGGGAGTGGAGAGTGTCTTGGGGGGAGGGGAGAGTGTCTCGGTGGGAGGGAAGAGTGTCTCGGGGGGAGGGGAGAGTGTCTCGGGGGGAGGGGAGAGTGTCTCGGGGGAGTGGAGAATGTCACGGGGGGAGGGAGAGTGTCTCGGGGGAGGGGAGAGTGTCTCGGGGGGAGGGGAGTGTGTCACGGGGGGAGGGAGAGTGTCTCGGGGTAGGGGAGTGTGTCTCGGGGTGAGGGGAGAGTGTCCCGGGGGAGGGGAGAGTGTCTCCGCGGGTAGGGGAGTGTGTCCCGAGGAGAGGGGAGGGGAGAGTGTCCCGAGGGGAGGGGAGAGTGTCCCGGGTGGAGGGGAGGGGAGAGTGTCACGGGGGGAGGGGAGAGTGTCCCGGGGGGAGGGGAGGGGAGAGTGTCCCGGGAGGAAGGGAGACTGTCCCGGGGGGAGGGGAGAGTGTCTCCGCGGGTAGGGGAGTGTGTCCCGAGGAGAGGGGAGGGGAGAGTGTCCCGAGGGGAGGGGAGAGTGTCCCGGGGGGAGGGGAGAGTGTCTCCGCGGGTAGGGGAATGTGTCCCGAGGAGAGGGGAGGGGAGAGTGTCCCGAGGGGAGGGGAGAGTGTCCCGGGGGGTGGGGAGGGGAGAGTGTCCCGAGGTGTGGCGTGAGTGTCCCGGGGAGAGGGGAGAGTGTACCGAGGTGTGGCGTGAGTGTCCCGGGGAGAGGGGAGAGTGTCCCGGGGGGAGGGGAGAGTGTCACGGTGGGAGGGGAGAGTGTCCCGGGAGGAGGGGAGACTGTCTCGGGTGGAGGGGAGAGTGTCCCGAGGGGAGGGGAGTGTGTCTCGGGGGGGAGGGGAGAGTGTCCCGAGGAGAGGGGAGGGGAGAGTGTCCCGAGGAGAGGGGTGGGGAGAGTGTCTCCGCGGGTAGGGGAGTGTGTCCCGAGGAGAGGGGAGGGGAGAGTGTCCCGAGGGGAGGGGAGAGTGTCCCGGGGGGAGGGAGAGTGTCTCGGGGGAGGGGAGAGTGTCTCGGGGGGAGGGGAGTGTGTCACGGGGGGAGGGAGAGTGTCTCGGGGTAGGGGAGTGTGTCTCGGGGGAGTGGAGAGTGTCTCGGTGGGAGTGGAGAGTGTCTTGGGGGGAGGGGAGAGTGTCTCGG
This sequence comes from Pristiophorus japonicus, assembly GCF_044704955.1. NCBI lineage: Eukaryota > Metazoa > Chordata > Chondrichthyes > Pristiophoridae > Pristiophorus > Pristiophorus japonicus. The sequence goes on along the minus strand of NW_027254631.1, from coordinate 35,982 downwards.
TGGGAGGGAAGAGTGTCTCGGGGGGAGGGGAGAGTGTCTCGGGGGGAGGGGAGAGTGTCTCGGGGGAGTGGAGAATGTCACGGGGGGAGGGAGAGTGTCTCGGGGGAGGGGAGAGTGTCTCGGGGGGAGGGGAGTGTGTCACGGGGGGAGGGAGAGTGTCTCGGGGTAGGGGAGTGTGTCTCGGGGTGAGGGGAGAGTGTCCCGAGGGGAGGGGAGAGTGTCCCGGGTGGAGGGGAGGGGAGAGTGTCACGGGGGGAGGGGAGAGTGTCCCGGGGGGAGGGGAGGGGAGAGTGTCCCGGGAGGAAGGGAGACTGTCCCGGGGGGAGGGGAGAGTGTCTCCGCGGGTAGGGGAGTGTGTCCCGAGGAGAGGGGAGGGGAGAGTGTCCCGAGGGGAGGGGAGAGTGTCCCGGGGGGAGGGGAGAGTGTCTCCGCGGGTAGGGGAATGTGTCCCGAGGAGAGGGGAGGGGAGAGTGTCCCGAGGGGAGGGGAGAGTGTCCCGGGGGGTGGGGAGGGGAGAGTGTCCCGAGGTGTGGCGTGAGTGTCCCGGGGAGAGGGGAGAGTGTACCGAGGTGTGGCGTGAGTGTCCCGGGGAGAGGGGAGAGTGTCCCGGGGGGAGGGGAGAGTGTCACGGTGGGAGGGGAGAGTGTCCCGGGAGGAGGGGAGACTGTCTCGGGTGGAGGGGAGAGTGTCCCGAGGGGAGGGGAGTGTGTCTCGGGGGGGAGGGGAGAGTGTCCCGAGGAGAGGGGAGGGGAGAGTGTCCCGAGGAGAGGGGTGGGGAGAGTGTCTCCGCGGGTAGGGGAGTGTGTCCCGAGGAGAGGGGAGGGGAGAGTGTCCCGAGGGGAGGGGAGAGTGTCCCGGGGGGAGGGGAGGGGAGAGTGTCCCGAGGTGTGGCGTGAGTGTCCCGGGGAGAGGGGAGAGTGTCCCGGGGGGAGGGGAAAGGAGAGTGTCCCGAGGGGAGTGGAGAGTGTCCCGGGGGGAGGGGAGGGGAGAGTGTCCCGAGGGGAGTGGAGAGTTTCCCAGGGGGAGGGGAGGGGAGAGTGTCCCGAGGTGTGGCGTGAGTGTCCCGGGGAGAGGGGAGAGTGTCCCGGGGAGAGGGGAGAGTGTACCGAGGTGTGGCGTGAGTGTCCCGGGGAGAGGTGAGAGTGTCCCGGGGGGAGGGGAGAGTGTCACGGGGGGAGGGGAGAGTGTCATGGGGGGAGGGAGAGTGTCTCGGGGGAGGGGAGAGTGTCTCAGGGGGAGGAGAGAATGTCTCGGGGGAGTGGAGAGTGTCTCGGTGGGAGTGGAGAGTGTCTTGGGGGGAGGGGAGAGTGTCTCGGTGGGAGGGAAGAGTGTCTCGGGGGGAGGGGAGAGTGTCTCGGGGGGAGGGGAGAGTGTCTCGGGGGAGTGGAGAATGTCACGGGGGGAGGGAGAGTGTCTCGGGGGAGGGGAGAGTGTCTCGGGGGGAGGGGAGTGTGTCACGGGGGGAGGGAGAGTGTCTCGGGGTAGGGGAGTGTGTCTCGGGGTGAGGGGAGAGTGTCCCGGGGGAGGGGAGAGTGTCTCCGCGGGTAGGGGAGTGTGTCCCGAGGAGAGGGGAGGGGAGAGTGTCCCGAGGGGAGGGGAGAGTGTCCCGGGTGGAGGGGAGGGGAGAGTGTCACGGGGGGAGGGGAGAGTGTCCCGGGGGGAGGGGAGGGGAGAGTGTCCCGGGAGGAAGGGAGACTGTCCCGGGGGGAGGGGAGAGTGTCTCCGCGGGTAGGGGAGTGTGTCCCGAGGAGAGGGGAGGGGAGAGTGTCCCGAGGGGAGGGGAGAGTGTCCCGGGGGGAGGGGAGAGTGTCTCCGCGGGTAGGGGAATGTGTCCCGAGGAGAGGGGAGGGGAGAGTGTCCCGAGGGGAGGGGAGAGTGTCCCGGGGGGTGGGGAGGGGAGAGTGTCCCGAGGTGTGGCGTGAGTGTCCCGGGGAGAGGGGAGAGTGTACCGAGGTGTGGCGTGAGTGTCCCGGGGAGAGGGGAGAGTGTCCCGGGGGGAGGGGAGAGTGTCTCCGCGGGTAGGGGAATGTGTCCCGAGGAGAGGGGAGGGGAGAGTGTCCCGAGGGGAGGGGAGAGTGTCCCGGGGGGTGGGGAGGGGAGAGTGTCCCGAGGTGTGGCGTGAGTGTCCCGGGGAGAGGGGAGAGTGTACCGAGGTGTGGCGTGAGTGTCCCGGGGAGAGGGGAGAGTGTCCCGGGGGGAGGGGAGAGTGTCACGGTGGGAGGGGAGAGTGTCCCGGGAGGAGGGGAGACTGTCTCGGGTGGAGGGGAGAGTGTCCCGAGGGGAGGGGAGTGTGTCTCGGGGGGGAGGGGAGAGTGTCCCGAGGAGAGGGGAGGGGAGAGTGTCCCGAGGAGAGGGGTGGGGAGAGTGTCTCCGCGGGTAGGGGAGTGTGTCCCGAGGAGAGGGGAGGGGAGAGTGTCCCGAGGGGAGGGGAGAGTGTCCCGGGGGGAGGGGAGGGGAGAGTGTCCCGAGGTGTGGCGTGAGTGTCCCGGGGAGAGGGGAGAGTGTCCCGGGGGGAGGGGAAAGGAGAGTGTCCCGAGGGGAGTGGAGAGTGTCCCGGGGGGAGGGGAGGGGAGAGTGTCCCGAGGGGAGTGGAGAGTTTCCCAGGGGGAGGGGAGGGGAGAGTGTCCCGAGGTGTGGCGTGAGTGTCCCGGGGAGAGGGGAGAGTGTCCCGGGGAGAGGGGAGAGTGTACCGAGGTGTGGCGTGAGTGTCCCGGGGAGAGGTGAGAGTGTCCCGGGGGGAGGGGAGAGTGTCACGGGGGGAGGGGAGAGTGTCATGGGGGGAGGGAGAGTGTCTCGGGGGAGGGGAGAGTGTCTCAGGGGGAGGAGAGAATGTCTCGGGGGAGTGGAGAGTGTCTCGGTGGGAGTGGAGAGTGTCTTGGGGGGAGGGGAGAGTGTCTCGGTGGGAGGGAAGAGTGTCTCGGGGGGAGGGGAGAGTGTCTCGGGGGGAGGGGAGAGTGTCTCGGGGGAGTGGAGAATGTCACGGGGGGAGGGAGAGTGTCTCGGGGGAGGGGAGAGTGTCTCGGGGGGAGGGGAGTGTGTCACGGGGGGAGGGAGAGTGTCTCGGGGTAGGGGAGTGTGTCTCGGGGTGAGGGGAGAGTGTCCCGGGGGAGGGGAGAGTGTCTCCGCGGGTAGGGGAGTGTGTCCCGAGGAGAGGGGAGGGGAGAGTGTCCCGAGGGGAGGGGAGAGTGTCCCGGGTGGAGGGGAGGGGAGAGTGTCACGGGGGGAGGGGAGAGTGTCCCGGGGGGAGGGGAGGGGAGAGTGTCCCGGGAGGAAGGGAGACTGTCCCGGGGGGAGGGGAGAGTGTCTCCGCGGGTAGGGGAGTGTGTCCCGAGGAGAGGGGAGGGGAGAGTGTCCCGAGGGGAGGGGAGAGTGTCCCGGGGGGAGGGGAGAGTGTCTCCGCGGGTAGGGGAATGTGTCCCGAGGAGAGGGGAGGGGAGAGTGTCCCGAGGGGAGGGGAGAGTGTCCCGGGGGGTGGGGAGGGGAGAGTGTCCCGAGGTGTGGCGTGAGTGTCCCGGGGAGAGGGGAGAGTGTACCGAGGTGTGGCGTGAGTGTCCCGGGGAGAGGGGAGAGTGTCCCGGGGGGAGGGGAGAGTGTCTCCGCGGGTAGGGGAATGTGTCCCGAGGAGAGGGGAGGGGAGAGTGTCCCGAGGGGAGGGGAGAGTGTCCCGGGGGGTGGGGAGGGGAGAGTGTCCCGAGGTGTGGCGTGAGTGTCCCGGGGAGAGGGGAGAGTGTACCGAGGTGTGGCGTGAGTGTCCCGGGGAGAGGGGAGAGTGTCCCGGGGGGAGGGGAGAGTGTCACGGTGGGAGGGGAGAGTGTCCCGGGAGGAGGGGAGACTGTCTCGGGTGGAGGGGAGAGTGTCCCGAGGGGAGGGGAGTGTGTCTCGGGGGGGAGGGGAGAGTGTCCCGAGGAGAGGGGAGGGGAGAGTGTCCCGAGGAGAGGGGTGGGGAGAGTGTCTCCGCGGGTAGGGGAGTGTGTCCCGAGGAGAGGGGAGGGGAGAGTGTCCCGAGGGGAGGGGAGAGTGTCCCGGGGGGAGGGGAGGGGAGAGTGTCCCGAGGTGTGGCGTGAGTGTCCCGGGGAGAGGGGAGAGTGTCCCGGGGGGAGGGGAAAGGAGAGTGTCCCGAGGGGAGTGGAGAGTGTCCCGGGGGGAGGGGAGGGGAGAGTGTCCCGAGGGGAGTGGAGAGTTTCCCAGGGGGAGGGGAGGGGAGAGTGTCCCGAGGTGTGGCGTGAGTGTCCCGGGGAGAGGGGAGAGTGTCCCGGGGAGAGGGGAGAGTGTACCGAGGTGTGGCGTGAGTGTCCCGGGGAGAGGTGAGAGTGTCCCGGGGGGAGGGGAGAGTGTCACGGGGGGAGGGGAGAGTGTCATGGGGGGAGGGAGAGTGTCTCGGGGGAGGGGAGAGTGTCTCAGGGGGAGGAGAGAATGTCTCGGGGGAGTGGAGAGTGTCTCGGTGGGAGTGGAGAGTGTCTTGGGGGGAGGGGAGAGTGTCTCGGTGGGAGGGAAGAGTGTCTCGGGGGGAGGGGAGAGTGTCTCGGGGGGAGGGGAGAGTGTCTCGGGGGAGTGGAGAATGTCACGGGGGGAGGGAGAGTGTCTCGGGGGAGGGGAGAGTGTCTCGGGGGGAGGGGAGTGTGTCACGGGGGGAGGGAGAGTGTCTCGGGGTAGGGGAGTGTGTCTCGGGGTGAGGGGAGAGTGTCCCGGGGGAGGGGAGAGTGTCTCCGCGGGTAGGGGAGTGTGTCCCGAGGAGAGGGGAGGGGAGAGTGTCCCGAGGGGCGGGGAGAGTGTCCCGGGGGGAGGGGAGGGGAGAGTGTCACGGGGGGAGGGGAGAGTGTCCCGGGGGGAGGGGAGGGGAGAGTGTCCCGGGAGGAAGGGAGACTGTCCCGGGGGGAGGGGAGAGTGTCTCCGCGGGTAGGGGAGTGTGTCCCGAGGAGAGGGGAGGGGAGAGTGTCCCGAGGGGAGGGGAGAGTGTCCCGGGGGGAGGGGAGAGTGTCTCCGCGGGTAGGGGAATGTGTCCCGAGGAGAGGGGAGGGGAGAGTGTCCCGAGGGGAGGGGAGAGTGTCCCGGGGGGTGGGGAGGGGAGAGTGTCCCGAGGTGTGGCGTGAGTGTCCCGGGGAGAGGGGAGAGTGTACCGAGGTGTGGCGTGAGTGTCCCGGGGAGAGGGGAGAGTGTCCCGGGGGGAGGGGAGAGTGTCACGGTGGGAGGGGAGAGTGTCCCGGGAGGAGGGGAGACTGTCTCGGGTGGAGGGGAGAGTGTCCCGAGGGGAGGGGAGTGTGTCTCGGGGGGGAGGGGAGAGTGTCCCGAGGAGAGGGGAGGGGAGAGTGTCCCGAGGAGAGGGGTGGGGAGAGTGTCTCCGCGGGTAGGGGAGTGTGTCCCGAGGAGAGGGGAGGGGAGAGTGTCCCGAGGGGAGGGGAGAGTGTCCCGGGGGGAGGGGAGGGGAGAGTGTCCCGAGGTGTGGCGTGAGTGTCCCGGGGAGAGGGGAGAGTGTCCCGGGGGGAGGGGAAAGGAGAGTGTCCCGAGGGGAGTGGAGAGTGTCCCGGGGGGAGGGGAGGGGAGAGTGTCCCGAGGGGAGTGGAGAGTTTCCCAGGGGGAGGGGAGGGGAGAGTGTCCCGAGGTGTGGCGTGAGTGTCCCGGGGAGAGGGGAGAGTGTCCCGGGGAGAGGGGAGAGTGTACCGAGGTGTGGCGTGAGTGTCCCGGGGAGAGGTGAGAGTGTCCCGGGGGGAGGGGAGAGTGTCACGGGGGGAGGGGAGAGTGTCATGGGGGGAGGGAGAGTGTCTCGGGGGAGGGGAGAGTGTCTCAGGGGGAGGAGAGAATGTCTCGGGGGAGTGGAGAGTGTCTCGGTGGGAGTGGAGAGTGTCTTGGGGGGAGGGGAGAGTGTCTCGGTGGGAGGGAAGAGTGTCTCGGGGGGAGGGGAGAGTGTCTCGGGGGGAGGGGAGAGTGTCTCGGGGGAGTGGAGAATGTCACGGGGGGAGGGAGAGTGTCTCGGGGGAGGGGAGAGTGTCTCGGGGGGAGGGGAGTGTGTCACGGGGGGAGGGAGAGTGTCTCGGGGTAGGGGAGTGTGTCTCGGGGTGAGGGGAGAGTGTCTCCGCGGGTAGGGGAGTGTGTCCCGAGGAGAGGGGAGGGGAGAGTGTCCCGAGGGGAGGGGAGAGTGTCCCGGGTGGAGGGGAGGGGAGAGTGTCACGGGGGGAGGGGAGAGTGTCCCGGGGGGAGGGGAGGGGAGAGTGTCCCGGGAGGAAGGGAGACTGTCCCGGGGGGAGGGGAGAGTGTCTCCGCGGGTAGGGGAGTGTGTCCCGAGGAGAGGGGAGGGGAGAGTGTCCCGAGGGGAGGGGAGAGTGTCCCGGGGGGAGGGGAGAGTGTCTCCGCGGGTAGGGGAATGTGTCCCGAGGAGAGGGGAGGGGAGAGTGTCCCGAGGGGAGGGGAGAGTGTCCCGGGGGGTGGGGAGGGGAGAGTGTCCCGAGGTGTGGCGTGAGTGTCCCGGGGAGAGGGGAGAGTGTACCGAGGTGTGGCGTGAGTGTCCCGGGGAGAGGGGAGAGTGTCCCGGGGGGAGGGGAGAGTGTCTCCGCGGGTAGGGGAATGTGTCCCGAGGAGAGGGGAGGGGAGAGTGTCCCGAGGGGAGGGGAGAGTGTCCCGGGGGGTGGGGAGGGGAGAGTGTCCCGAGGTGTGGCGTGAGTGTCCCGGGGAGAGGGGAGAGTGTACCGAGGTGTGGCGTGAGTGTCCCGGGGAGAGGGGAGAGTGTCCCGGGGGGAGGGGAGAGTGTCACGGTGGGAGGGGAGAGTGTCCCGGGAGGAGGGGAGACTGTCTCGGGTGGAGGGGAGAGTGTCCCGAGGGGAGGGGAGTGTGTCTCGGGGGGGAGGGGAGAGTGTCCCGAGGAGAGGGGAGGGGAGAGTGTCCCGAGGAGAGGGGTGGGGAGAGTGTCTCCGCGGGTAGGGGAGTGTGTCCCGAGGAGAGGGGAGGGGAGAGTGTCCCGAGGGGAGGGGAGAGTGTCCCGGGGGGAGGGGAGGGGAGAGTGTCCCGAGGTGTGGCGTGAGTGTCCCGGGGAGAGGGGAGAGTGTCCCGGGGGGAGGGGAAAGGAGAGTGTCCCGAGGGGAGTGGAGAGTGTCCCGGGGGGAGGGGAGGGGAGAGTGTCCCGAGGGGAGTGGAGAGTTTCCCAGGGGGAGGGGAGGGGAGAGTGTCCCGAGGTGTGGCGTGAGTGTCCCGGGGAGAGGGGAGAGTGTCCCGGGGAGAGGGGAGAGTGTACCGAGGTGTGGCGTGAGTGTCCCGGGGAGAGGTGAGAGTGTCCCGGGGGGAGGGGAGAGTGTCACGGGGGGAGGGGAGAGTGTCATGGGGGGAGGGAGAGTGTCTCGGGGGAGGGGAGAGTGTCTCAGGGGGAGGAGAGAATGTCTCGGGGGAGTGGAGAGTGTCTCGGTGGGAGTGGAGAGTGTCTTGGGGGGAGGGGAGAGTGTCTCGGTGGGAGGGAAGAGTGTCTCGGGGGGAGGGGAGAGTGTCTCGGGGGGAGGGGAGAGTGTCTCGGGGGAGTGGAGAATGTCACGGGGGGAGGGAGAGTGTCTCGGGGGAGGGGAGAGTGTCTCGGGGGGAGGGGAGTGTGTCACGGGGGGAGGGAGAGTGTCTCGGGGTAGGGGAGTGTGTCTCGGGGTGAGGGGAGAGTGTCCCGGGGGAGGGGAGAGTGTCTCCGCGGGTAGGGGAGTGTGTCCCGAGGAGAGGGGAGGGGAGAGTGTCCCGAGGGGCGGGGAGAGTGTCCCGGGGGGAGGGGAGGGGAGAGTGTCACGGGGGGAGGGGAGAGTGTCCCGGGGGGAGGGGAGGGGAGAGTGTCCCGGGAGGAAGGGAGACTGTCCCGGGGGGAGGGGAGAGTGTCTCCGCGGGTAGGGGAGTGTGTCCCGAGGAGAGGGGAGGGGAGAGTGTCCCGAGGGGAGGGGAGAGTGTCCCGGGGGGAGGGGAGAGTGTCTCCGCGGGTAGGGGAATGTGTCCCGAGGAGAGGGGAGGGGAGAGTGTCCCGAGGGGAGGGGAGAGTGTCCCGGGGGGTGGGGAGGGGAGAGTGTCCCGAGGTGTGGCGTGAGTGTCCCGGGGAGAGGGGAGAGTGTACCGAGGTGTGGCGTGAGTGTCCCGGGGAGAGGGGAGAGTGTCCCGGGGGGAGGGGAGAGTGTCACGGTGGGAGGGGAGAGTGTCCCGGGAGGAGGGGAGACTGTCTCGGGTGGAGGGGAGAGTGTCCCGAGGGGAGGGGAGTGTGTCTCGGGGGGGAGGGGAGAGTGTCCCGAGGAGAGGGGAGGGGAGAGTGTCCCGAGGAGAGGGGTGGGGAGAGTGTCTCCGCGGGTAGGGGAGTGTGTCCCGAGGAGAGGGGAGGGGAGAGTGTCCCGAGGGGAGGGGAGAGTGTCCCGGGGGGAGGGGAGGGGAGAGTGTCCCGAGGTGTGGCGTGAGTGTCCCGGGGAGAGGGGAGAGTGTCCCGGGGGGAGGGGAAAGGAGAGTGTCCCGAGGGGAGTGGAGAGTGTCCCGGGGGGAGGGGAGGGGAGAGTGTCCCGAGGGGAGTGGAGAGTTTCCCAGGGGGAGGGGAGGGGAGAGTGTCCCGAGGTGTGGCGTGAGTGTCCCGGGGAGAGGGGAGAGTGTCCCGGGGAGAGGGGAGAGTGTACCGAGGTGTGGCGTGAGTGTCCCGGGGAGAGGTGAGAGTGTCCCGGGGGGAGGGGAGAGTGTCACGGGGGGAGGGGAGAGTGTCATGGGGGGAGGGAGAGTGTCTCGGGGGAGGGGAGAGTGTCTCAGGGGGAGGAGAGAATGTCTCGGGGGAGTGGAGAGTGTCTCGGTGGGAGTGGAGAGTGTCTTGGGGGGAGGGGAGAGTGTCTCGGTGGGAGGGAAGAGTGTCTCGGGGGGAGGGGAGAGTGTCTCGGGGGGAGGGGAGAGTGTCTCGGGGGAGTGGAGAATGTCACGGGGGGAGGGAGAGTGTCTCGGGGGAGGGGAGAGTGTCTCGGGGGGAGGGGAGTGTGTCACGGGGGGAGGGAGAGTGTCTCGGGGTAGGGGAGTGTGTCTCGGGGTGAGGGGAGAGTGTCCCGGGGGAGGGGAGAGTGTCTCCGCGGGTAGGGGAGTGTGTCCCGAGGAGAGGGGAGGGGAGAGTGTCCCGAGGGGAGGGGAGAGTGTCCCGGGTGGAGGGGAGGGGAGAGTGTCACGGGGGGAGGGGAGAGTGTCCCGGGGGGAGGGGAGGGGAGAGTGTCCCGGGAGGAAGGGAGACTGTCCCGGGGGGAGGGGAGAGTGTCTCCGCGGGTAGGGGAGTGTGTCCCGAGGAGAGGGGAGGGGAGAGTGTCCCGAGGGGAGGGGAGAGTGTCCCGGGGGGAGGGGAGAGTGTCTCCGCGGGTAGGGGAATGTGTCCCGAGGAGAGGGGAGGGGAGAGTGTCCCGAGGGGAGGGGAGAGTGTCCCGGGGGGTGGGGAGGGGAGAGTGTCCCGAGGTGTGGCGTGAGTGTCCCGGGGAGAGGGGAGAGTGTACCGAGGTGTGGCGTGAGTGTCCCGGGGAGAGGGGAGAGTGTCCCGGGGGGAGGGGAGAGTGTCTCCGCGGGTAGGGGAATGTGTCCCGAGGAGAGGGGAGGGGAGAGTGTCCCGAGGGGAGGGGAGAGTGTCCCGGGGGGTGGGGAGGGGAGAGTGTCCCGAGGTGTGGCGTGAGTGTCCCGGGGAGAGGGGAGAGTGTACCGAGGTGTGGCGTGAGTGTCCCGGGGAGAGGGGAGAGTGTCCCGGGGGGAGGGGAGAGTGTCACGGTGGGAGGGGAGAGTGTCCCGGGAGGAGGGGAGACTGTCTCGGGTGGAGGGGAGAGTGTCCCGAGGGGAGGGGAGTGTGTCTCGGGGGGGAGGGGAGAGTGTCCCGAGGAGAGGGGAGGGGAGAGTGTCCCGAGGAGAGGGGTGGGGAGAGTGTCTCCGCGGGTAGGGGAGTGTGTCCCGAGGAGAGGGGAGGGGAGAGTGTCCCGAGGGGAGGGGAGAGTGTCCCGGGGGGAGGGGAGGGGAGAGTGTCCCGAGGTGTGGCGTGAGTGTCCCGGGGAGAGGGGAGAGTGTCCCGGGGGGAGGGGAAAGGAGAGTGTCCCGAGGGGAGTGGAGAGTGTCCCGGGGGGAGGGGAGGGGAGAGTGTCCCGAGGGGAGTGGAGAGTTTCCCAGGGGGAGGGGAGGGGAGAGTGTCCCGAGGTGTGGCGTGAGTGTCCCGGGGAGAGGGGAGAGTGTCCCGGGGAGAGGGGAGAGTGTACCGAGGTGTGGCGTGAGTGTCCCGGGGAGAGGTGAGAGTGTCCCGGGGGGAGGGGAGAGTGTCACGGGGGGAGGGGAGAGTGTCATGGGGGGAGGGAGAGTGTCTCGGGGGAGGGGAGAGTGTCTCAGGGGGAGGAGAGAATGTCTCGGGGGAGTGGAGAGTGTCTCGGTGGGAGTGGAGAGTGTCTTGGGGGGAGGGGAGAGTGTCTCGGTGGGAGGGAAGAGTGTCTCGGGGGGAGGGGAGAGTGTCTCGGGGGGAGGGGAGAGTGTCTCGGGGGAGTGGAGAATGTCACGGGGGGAGGGAGAGTGTCTCGGGGGAGGGGAGAGTGTCTCGGGGGGAGGGGAGTGTGTCACGGGGGGAGGGAGAGTGTCTCGGGGTAGGGGAGTGTGTCTCGGGGTGAGGGGAGAGTGTCCCGGGGGAGGGGAGAGTGTCTCCGCGGGTAGGGGAGTGTGTCCCGAGGAGAGGGGAGGGGAGAGTGTCCCGAGGGGAGGGGAGAGTGTCCCGGGTGGAGGGGAGGGGAGAGTGTCACGGGGGGAGGGGAGAGTGTCCCGGGGGGAGGGGAGGGGAGAGTGTCCCGGGAGGAAGGGAGACTGTCCCGGGGGGAGGGGAGAGTGTCTCCGCGGGTAGGGGAGTGTGTCCCGAGGAGAGGGGAGGGGAGAGTGTCCCGAGGGGAGGGGAGAGTGTCCCGGGGGGAGGGGAGAGTGTCTCCGCGGGTAGGGGAATGTGTCCCGAGGAGAGGGGAGGGGAGAGTGTCCCGAGGGGAGGGGAGAGTGTCCCGGGGGGTGGGGAGGGGAGAGTGTCCCGAGGTGTGGCGTGAGTGTCCCGGGGAGAGGGGAGAGTGTACCGAGGTGTGGCGTGAGTGTCCCGGGGAGAGGGGAGAGTGTCCCGGGGGGAGGGGAGAGTGTCACGGTGGGAGGGGAGAGTGTCCCGGGAGGAGGGGAGACTGTCTCGGGTGGAGGGGAGAGTGTCCCGAGGGGAGGGGAGTGTGTCTCGGGGGGGAGGGGAGAGTGTCCCGAGGAGAGGGGAGGGGAGAGTGTCCCGAGGAGAGGGGTGGGGAGAGTGTCTCCGCGGGTAGGGGAGTGTGTCCCGAGGAGAGGGGAGGGGAGAGTGTCCCGAGGGGAGGGGAGAGTGTCCCGGGGGGAGGGAGAGTGTCTCGGGGGAGGGGAGAGTGTCTCGGGGGGAGGGGAGTGTGTCACGGGGGGAGGGAGAGTGTCTCGGGGTAGGGGAGTGTGTCTCGGGGGAGTGGAGAGTGTCTCGGTGGGAGTGGAGAGTGTCTTGGGGGGAGGGGAGAGTGTCTCGGTGGGAGGGAAGAGTGTCTCGGGGGGAGGGGAGAGTGTCTCGGGGGGAGGGGAGAGTGTCTCGGGGGAGTGGAGAATGTCACGGGGGGAGGGAGAGTGTCTCGGGGGAGGGGAGAGTGTCTCGGGGGGAGGGGAGTGTGTCACGGGGGGAGGGAGAGTGTCTCGGGGTAGGGGAGTGTGTCTCGGGGTGAGGGGAGAGTGTCCCGAGGGGAGGGGAGAGTGTCCCGGGTGGAGGGGAGGGGAGAGTGTCACGGGGGGAGGGGAGAGTGTCCCGGGGGGAGGGGAGGGGAGAGTGTCCCGGGAGGAAGGGAGACTGTCCCGGGGGGAGGGGAGAGTGTCTCCGCGGGTAGGGGAGTGTGTCCCGAGGAGAGGGGAGGGGAGAGTGTCCCGAGGGGAGGGGAGAGTGTCCCGGGGGGAGGGGAGAGTGTCTCCGCGGGTAGGGGAATGTGTCCCGAGGAGAGGGGAGGGGAGAGTGTCCCGAGGGGAGGGGAGAGTGTCCCGGGGGGTGGGGAGGGGAGAGTGTCCCGAGGTGTGGCGTGAGTGTCCCGGGGAGAGGGGAGAGTGTACCGAGGTGTGGCGTGAGTGTCCCGGGGAGAGGGGAGAGTGTCCCGGGGGGAGGGGAGAGTGTCACGGTGGGAGGGGAGAGTGTCCCGGGAGGAGGGGAGACTGTCTCGGGTGGAGGGGAGAGTGTCCCGAGGGGAGGGGAGTGTGTCTCGGGGGGGAGGGGAGAGTGTCCCGAGGAGAGGGGAGGGGAGAGTGTCCCGAGGAGAGGGGTGGGGAGAGTGTCTCCGCGGGTAGGGGAGTGTGTCCCGAGGAGAGGGGAGGGGAGAGTGTCCCGAGGGGAGGGGAGAGTGTCCCGGGGGGAGGGGAGGGGAGAGTGTCCCGAGGTGTGGCGTGAGTGTCCCGGGGAGAGGGGAGAGTGTCCCGGGGGGAGGGGAAAGGAGAGTGTCCCGAGGGGAGTGGAGAGTGTCCCGGGGGGAGGGGAGGGGAGAGTGTCCCGAGGGGAGTGGAGAGTTTCCCAGGGGGAGGGGAGGGGAGAGTGTCCCGAGGTGTGGCGTGAGTGTCCCGGGGAGAGGGGAGAGTGTCCCGGGGAGAGGGGAGAGTGTACCGAGGTGTGGCGTGAGTGTCCCGGGGAGAGGTGAGAGTGTCCCGGGGGGAGGGGAGAGTGTCACGGGGGGAGGGGAGAGTGTCATGGGGGGAGGGAGAGTGTCTCGGGGGAGGGGAGAGTGTCTCAGGGGGAGGAGAGAATGTCTCGGGGGAGTGGAGAGTGTCTCGGTGGGAGTGGAGAGTGTCTTGGGGGGAGGGGAGAGTGTCTCGGTGGGAGGGAAGAGTGTCTCGGGGGGAGGGGAGAGTGTCTCGGGGGGAGGGGAGAGTGTCTCGGGGGAGTGGAGAATGTCACGGGGGGAGGGAGAGTGTCTCGGGGGAGGGGAGAGTGTCTCGGGGGGAGGGGAGTGTGTCACGGGGGGAGGGAGAGTGTCTCGGGGTAGGGGAGTGTGTCTCGGGGTGAGGGGAGAGTGTCCCGGGGGAGGGGAGAGTGTCTCCGCGGGTAGGGGAGTGTGTCCCGAGGAGAGGGGAGGGGAGAGTGTCCCGAGGGGAGGGGAGAGTGTCCCGGGTGGAGGGGAGGGGAGAGTGTCACGGGGGGAGGGGAGAGTGTCCCGGGGGGAGGGGAGGGGAGAGTGTCCCGGGAGGAAGGGAGACTGTCCCGGGGGGAGGGGAGAGTGTCTCCGCGGGTAGGGGAGTGTGTCCCGAGGAGAGGGGAGGGGAGAGTGTCCCGAGGGGAGGGGAGAGTGTCCCGGGGGGAGGGGAGTGTGTCCCGAGGAGAGGGGAGGGGAGAGTGTCCCGAGGGGAGGGGAGAGTGTCCCGGGGGGAGGGGAGGGGAGAGTGTCCCGAGGTGTGGCGTGAGTGTCCCGGGGAGAGGGGAGAGTGTCCCGGGGGGAGGGGAAAGGAGAGTGTCCCGAGGGGAGTGGAGAGTGTCCCGGGGGGAGGGGAGGGGAGAGTGTCCCGAGGGGAGTGGAGAGTTTCCCAGGGGGAGGGGAGGGGAGAGTGTCCCGAGGTGTGGCGTGAGTGTCCCGGGGAGAGGGGAGAGTGTCCCGGGGAGAGGGGAGAGTGTACCGAGGTGTGGCGTGAGTGTCCCGGGGAGAGGTGAGAGTGTCCCGGGGGGAGGGGAGAGTGTCACGGGGGGAGGGGAGAGTGTCATGGGGGGAGGGAGAGTGTCTCGGGGGAGGGGAGAGTGTCTCAGGGGGAGGAGAGAATGTCTCGGGGGAGTGGAGAGTGTCTCGGTGGGAGTGGAGAGTGTCTTGGGGGGAGGGGAGAGTGTCTCGGTGGGAGGGAAGAGTGTCTCGGGGGGAGGGGAGAGTGTCTCGGGGGGAGGGGAGAGTGTCTCGGGGGAGTGGAGAATGTCACGGGGGGAGGGAGAGTGTCACGGTGGGAGGGGAGAGTGTCCCGGGAGGAGGGGAGACTGTCTCGGGTGGAGGGGAGAGTGTCCCGAGGGGAGGGGAGTGTGTCTCGGGGGGGAGGGGAGAGTGTCCCGAGGAGAGGGGAGGGGAGAGTGTCCCGAGGAGAGGGGTGGGGAGAGTGTCTCCGCGGGTAGGGGAGTGTGTCCCGAGGAGAGGGGAGGGGAGAGTGTCCCGGGGGGTGGGGAGGGGAGAGTGTCCCGAGGTGTGGCGTGAGTGTCCCGGGGAGAGGGGAGAGTGTACCGAGGTGTGGCGTGAGTGTCCCGGGGAGAGGGGAGAGTGTCCCGGGGGGAGGGGAGAGTGTCACGGTGGGAGGGGAGAGTGTCCCGGGAGGAGGGGAGACTGTCTCGGGTGGAGGGGAGAGTGTCCCGAGGGGAGGGGAGTGTGTCTCGGGGGGGAGGGGAGAGTGTCCCGAGGAGAGGGGAGGGGAGAGTGTCCCGAGGAGAGGGGTGGGGAGAGTGTCTCCGCGGGTAGGGGAGTGTGTCCCGAGGAGAGGGGAGGGGAGAGTGTCCCGAGGGGAGGGGAGAGTGTCCCGGGGGGAGGGGAGGGGAGAGTGTCCCGAGGTGTGGCGTGAGTGTCCCGGGGAGAGGGGAGAGTGTCCCGGGGGGAGGGGAAAGGAGAGTGTCCCGAGGTGTGGCGTGAGTGTCCCGGGGAGAGGGGAGAGTGTACCGAGGTGTGGCGTGAGTGTCCCGGGAGAGGGGAGAGTGTCCCGGGGGGAGGGGAGAGTGTCTCCGCGGGTAGGGGAATGTGTCCCGAGGAGAGGGGAGGGGAGAGTGTCCCGAGGGGAGGGGAGAGTGTCCCGGGGGGTGGGGAGGGGAGAGTGTCCCGAGGTGTGGCGTGAGTGTCCGGGGAGAGGGGAGAGTGTACCGAGGTGTGGCGTGAGTGTCCCGGGGAGAGGGGAGAGTGTCCCGGGGGGAGGGGAGAGTGTCACGGTGGGAGGGGAGAGTGTCCCGGGAGGAGGGGAGACTGTCTCGGGTGGAGGGGAGAGTGTCCCGAGGGGAGGGGAGTGTGTCTCGGGGGGGAGGGGAGAGTGTCCCGAGGAGAGGGGAGGGGAGAGTGTCCCGAGGAGAGGGGTGGGGAGAGTGTCTCCGCGGGTAGGGGAGTGTGTCCCGAGGAGAGGGGAGGGGAGAGTGTCCCGAGGGGAGTGGAGAGTGTCCCGGGGGGAGGGGAGGGGAGAGTGTCCCGAGGTGTGGCGTGAGTGTCCCGGGGAGAGGGGAGAGTGTCCCGGGGGGAGGGGAAAGGAGAGTGTCCCGAGGGGAGTGGAGAGTGTCCCGGGGGGAGGGGAGGGGAGAGTGTCCCGAGGGGAGTGGAGAGTTTCCCAGGGGGAGGGGAGGGGAGAGTGTCCCGAGGTGTGGCGTGAGTGTCCCGGGGAGAGGGGAGAGTGTCCCGGGGAGAGGGGAGAGTGTACCGAGGTGTGGCGTGAGTGTCCCGGGGAGAGGTGAGAGTGTCCCGGGGGGAGGGGAGAGTGTCACGGGGGGAGGGGAGAGTGTCATGGGGGGAGGGAGAGTGTCTCGGGGGAGGGGAGAGTGTCTCAGGGGGAGGAGAGAATGTCTCGGGGGAGTGGAGAGTGTCTCGGTGGGAGTGGAGAGTGTCTTGGGGGGAGGGGAGAGTGTCTCGGTGGGAGGGAAGAGTGTCTCGGGGGGAGGGGAGAGTGTCTCGGGGGGAGGGGAGAGTGTCTCGGGGGAGTGGAGAATGTCACGGGGGGAGGGAGAGTGTCTCGGGGGAGGGGAGAGTGTCTCGGGGGGAGGGGAGTGTGTCACGGGGGGAGGGAGAGTGTCTCGGGGTAGGGGAGTGTGTCTCGGGGTGAGGGGAGAGTGTCCCGGGGGAGGGGAGAGTGTCTCCGCGGGTAGGGGAGTGTGTCCCGAGGAGAGGGGAGGGGAGAGTGTCCCGAGGGGCGGGGAGAGTGTCCCGGGGGGAGGGGAGGGGAGAGTGTCACGGGGGGAGGGGAGAGTGTCCCGGGGGGAGGGGAGGGGAGAGTGTCCCGGGAGGAAGGGAGACTGTCCCGGGGGGAGGGGAGAGTGTCTCCGCGGGTAGGGGAGTGTGTCCCGAGGAGAGGGGAGGGGAGAGTGTCCCGAGGGGAGGGGAGAGTGTCCCGGGGGGAGGGGAGAGTGTCTCCGCGGGTAGGGGAATGTGTCCCGAGGAGAGGGGAGGGGAGAGTGTCCCGAGGGGAGGGGAGAGTGTCCCGGGGGGTGGGGAGGGGAGAGTGTCCCGAGGTGTGGCGTGAGTGTCCCGGGGAGAGGGGAGAGTGTACCGAGGTGTGGCGTGAGTGTCCCGGGGAGAGGGGAGAGTGTCCCGGGGGGAGGGGAGAGTGTCACGGTGGGAGGGGAGAGTGTCCCGGGAGGAGGGGAGACTGTCTCGGGTGGAGGGGAGAGTGTCCCGAGGGGAGGGGAGTGTGTCTCGGGGGGGAGGGGAGAGTGTCCCGAGGAGAGGGGAGGGGAGAGTGTCCCGAGGAGAGGGGTGGGGAGAGTGTCTCCGCGGGTAGGGGAGTGTGTCCCGAGGAGAGGGGAGGGGAGAGTGTCCCGAGGGGAGGGGAGAGTGTCCCGGGGGGAGGGGAGGGGAGAGTGTCCCGAGGTGTGGCGTGAGTGTCCCGGGGAGAGGGGAGAGTGTCCCGGGGGGAGGGGAAAGGAGAGTGTCCCGAGGGGAGTGGAGAGTGTCCCGGGGGGAGGGGAGGGGAGAGTGTCCCGAGGGGAGTGGAGAGTTTCCCAGGGGGAGGGGAGGGGAGAGTGTCCCGAGGTGTGGCGTGAGTGTCCCGGGGAGAGGGGAGAGTGTCCCGGGGAGAGGGGAGAGTGTACCGAGGTGTGGCGTGAGTGTCCCGGGGAGAGGTGAGAGTGTCCCGGGGGGAGGGGAGAGTGTCACGGGGGGAGGGGAGAGTGTCATGGGGGGAGGGAGAGTGTCTCGGGGGAGGGGAGAGTGTCTCAGGGGGAGGAGAGAATGTCTCGGGGGAGTGGAGAGTGTCTCGGTGGGAGTGGAGAGTGTCTTGGGGGGAGGGGAGAGTGTCTCGGTGGGAGGGAAGAGTGTCTCGGGGGGAGGGGAGAGTGTCTCGGGGGGAGGGGAGAGTGTCTCGGGGGAGTGGAGAATGTCACGGGGGGAGGGAGAGTGTCTCGGGGGAGGGGAGAGTGTCTCGGGGGGAGGGGAGTGTGTCACGGGGGGAGGGAGAGTGTCTCGGGGTAGGGGAGTGTGTCTCGGGGTGAGGGGAGAGTGTCCCGGGGGAGGGGAGAGTGTCTCCGCGGGTAGGGGAGTGTGTCCCGAGGAGAGGGGAGGGGAGAGTGTCCCGAGGGGAGGGGAGAGTGTCCCGGGTGGAGGGGAGGGGAGAGTGTCACGGGGGGAGGGGAGAGTGTCCCGGGGGGAGGGGAGGGGAGAGTGTCCCGGGAGGAAGGGAGACTGTCCCGGGGGGAGGGGAGAGTGTCTCCGCGGGTAGGGGAGTGTGTCCCGAGGAGAGGGGAGGGGAGAGTGTCCCGAGGGGAGGGGAGAGTGTCCCGGGGGGAGGGGAGAGTGTCTCCGCGGGTAGGGGAATGTGTCCCGAGGAGAGGGGAGGGGAGAGTGTCCCGAGGGGAGGGGAGAGTGTCCCGGGGGGTGGGGAGGGGAGAGTGTCCCGAGGTGTGGCGTGAGTGTCCCGGGGAGAGGGGAGAGTGTACCGAGGTGTGGCGTGAGTGTCCCGGGGAGAGGGGAGAGTGTCCCGGGGGGAGGGGAGAGTGTCTCCGCGGGTAGGGGAATGTGTCCCGAGGAGAGGGGAGGGGAGAGTGTCCCGAGGGGAGGGGAGAGTGTCCCGGGGGGTGGGGAGGGGAGAGTGTCCCGAGGTGTGGCGTGAGTGTCCCGGGGAGAGGGGAGAGTGTACCGAGGTGTGGCGTGAGTGTCCCGGGGAGAGGGGAGAGTGTCCCGGGGGGAGGGGAGAGTGTCACGGTGGGAGGGGAGAGTGTCCCGGGAGGAGGGGAGACTGTCTCGGGTGGAGGGGAGAGTGTCCCGAGGGGAGGGGAGTGTGTCTCGGGGGGGAGGGGAGAGTGTCCCGAGGAGAGGGGAGGGGAGAGTGTCCCGAGGAGAGGGGTGGGGAGAGTGTCTCCGCGGGTAGGGGAGTGTGTCCCGAGGAGAGGGGAGGGGAGAGTGTCCCGAGGGGAGGGGAGAGTGTCCCGGGGGGAGGGGAGGGGAGAGTGTCCCGAGGTGTGGCGTGAGTGTCCCGGGGAGAGGGGAGAGTGTCCCGGGGGGAGGGGAAAGGAGAGTGTCCCGAGGGGAGTGGAGAGTGTCCCGGGGGGAGGGGAGGGGAGAGTGTCCCGAGGGGAGTGGAGAGTTTCCCAGGGGGAGGGGAGGGGAGAGTGTCCCGAGGTGTGGCGTGAGTGTCCCGGGGAGAGGGGAGAGTGTCCCGGGGAGAGGGGAGAGTGTACCGAGGTGTGGCGTGAGTGTCCCGGGGAGAGGTGAGAGTGTCCCGGGGGGAGGGGAGAGTGTCACGGGGGGAGGGGAGAGTGTCATGGGGGGAGGGAGAGTGTCTCGGGGGAGGGGAGAGTGTCTCAGGGGGAGGAGAGAATGTCTCGGGGGAGTGGAGAGTGTCTCGGTGGGAGTGGAGAGTGTCTTGGGGGGAGGGGAGAGTGTCTCGGTGGGAGGGAAGAGTGTCTCGGGGGGAGGGGAGAGTGTCTCGGGGGGAGGGGAGAGTGTCTCGGGGGAGTGGAGAATGTCACGGGGGGAGGGAGAGTGTCTCGGGGGAGGGGAGAGTGTCTCGGGGGGAGGGGAGTGTGTCACGGGGGGAGGGAGAGTGTCTCGGGGTAGGGGAGTGTGTCTCGGGGTGAGGGGAGAGTGTCCCGGGGGAGGGGAGAGTGTCTCCGCGGGTAGGGGAGTGTGTCCCGAGGAGAGGGGAGGGGAGAGTGTCCCGAGGGGCGGGGAGAGTGTCCCGGGGGGAGGGGAGGGGAGAGTGTCACGGGGGGAGGGGAGAGTGTCCCGGGGGGAGGGGAGGGGAGAGTGTCCCGGGAGGAAGGGAGACTGTCCCGGGGGGAGGGGAGAGTGTCTCCGCGGGTAGGGGAGTGTGTCCCGAGGAGAGGGGAGGGGAGAGTGTCCCGAGGGGAGGGGAGAGTGTCCCGGGGGGAGGGGAGAGTGTCTCCGCGGGTAGGGGAATGTGTCCCGAGGAGAGGGGAGGGGAGAGTGTCCCGAGGGGAGGGGAGAGTGTCCCGGGGGGTGGGGAGGGGAGAGTGTCCCGAGGTGTGGCGTGAGTGTCCCGGGGAGAGGGGAGAGTGTACCGAGGTGTGGCGTGAGTGTCCCGGGGAGAGGGGAGAGTGTCCCGGGGGGAGGGGAGAGTGTCACGGTGGGAGGGGAGAGTGTCCCGGGAGGAGGGGAGACTGTCTCGGGTGGAGGGGAGAGTGTCCCGAGGGGAGGGGAGTGTGTCTCGGGGGGGAGGGGAGAGTGTCCCGAGGAGAGGGGAGGGGAGAGTGTCCCGAGGAGAGGGGTGGGGAGAGTGTCTCCGCGGGTAGGGGAGTGTGTCCCGAGGAGAGGGGAGGGGAGAGTGTCCCGAGGGGAGGGGAGAGTGTCCCGGGGGGAGGGGAGGGGAGAGTGTCCCGAGGTGTGGCGTGAGTGTCCCGGGGAGAGGGGAGAGTGTCCCGGGGGGAGGGGAAAGGAGAGTGTCCCGAGGGGAGTGGAGAGTGTCCCGGGGGGAGGGGAGGGGAGAGTGTCCCGAGGGGAGTGGAGAGTTTCCCAGGGGGAGGGGAGGGGAGAGTGTCCCGAGGTGTGGCGTGAGTGTCCCGGGGAGAGGGGAGAGTGTCCCGGGGAGAGGGGAGAGTGTACCGAGGTGTGGCGTGAGTGTCCCGGGGAGAGGTGAGAGTGTCCCGGGGGGAGGGGAGAGTGTCACGGGGGGAGGGGAGAGTGTCATGGGGGGAGGGAGAGTGTCTCGGGGGAGGGGAGAGTGTCTCAGGGGGAGGAGAGAATGTCTCGGGGGAGTGGAGAGTGTCTCGGTGGGAGTGGAGAGTGTCTTGGGGGGAGGGGAGAGTGTCTCGGTGGGAGGGAAGAGTGTCTCGGGGGGAGGGGAGAGTGTCTCGGGGGGAGGGGAGAGTGTCTCGGGGGAGTGGAGAATGTCACGGGGGGAGGGAGAGTGTCTCGGGGGAGGGGAGAGTGTCTCGGGGGGAGGGGAGTGTGTCACGGGGGGAGGGAGAGTGTCTCGGGGTAGGGGAGTGTGTCTCGGGGTGAGGGGAGAGTGTCTCCGCGGGTAGGGGAGTGTGTCCCGAGGAGAGGGGAGGGGAGAGTGTCCCGAGGGGAGGGGAGAGTGTCCCGGGTGGAGGGGAGGGGAGAGTGTCACGGGGGGAGGGGAGAGTGTCCCGGGGGGAGGGGAGGGGAGAGTGTCCCGGGAGGAAGGGAGACTGTCCCGGGGGGAGGGGAGAGTGTCTCCGCGGGTAGGGGAGTGTGTCCCGAGGAGAGGGGAGGGGAGAGTGTCCCGAGGGGAGGGGAGAGTGTCCCGGGGGGAGGGGAGAGTGTCTCCGCGGGTAGGGGAATGTGTCCCGAGGAGAGGGGAGGGGAGAGTGTCCCGAGGGGAGGGGAGAGTGTCCCGGGGGGTGGGGAGGGGAGAGTGTCCCGAGGTGTGGCGTGAGTGTCCCGGGGAGAGGGGAGAGTGTCCCGGGGAGAGGGGAGAGTGTACCGAGGTGTGGCGTGAGTGTCCCGGGGAGAGGTGAGAGTGTCCCGGGGGGAGGGGAGAGTGTCACGGGGGGAGGGGAGAGTGTCATGGGGGGAGGGAGAGTGTCTCGGGGGAGGGGAGAGTGTCTCAGGGGGAGGAGAGAATGTCTCGGGGGAGTGGAGAGTGTCTCGGTGGGAGTGGAGAGTGTCTTGGGGGGAGGGGAGAGTGTCTCGGTGGGAGGGAAGAGTGTCTCGGGGGGAGGGGAGAGTGTCTCGGGGGGAGGGGAGAGTGTCTCGGGGGAGTGGAGAATGTCACGGGGGGAGGGAGAGTGTCTCGGGGGAGGGGAGAGTGTCTCGGGGGGAGGGGAGTGTGTCACGGGGGGAGGGAGAGTGTCTCGGGGTAGGGGAGTGTGTCTCGGGGTGAGGGGAGAGTGTCCCGGGGGAGGGGAGAGTGTCTCCGCGGGTAGGGGAGTGTGTCCCGAGGAGAGGGGAGGGGAGAGTGTCCCGAGGGGAGGGGAGAGTGTCCCGGGTGGAGGGGAGGGGAGAGTGTCACGGGGGGAGGGGAGAGTGTCCCGGGGGGAGGGGAGGGGAGAGTGTCCCGGGAGGAAGGGAGACTGTCCCGGGGGGAGGGGAGAGTGTCTCCGCGGGTAGGGGAGTGTGTCCCGAGGAGAGGGGAGGGGAGAGTGTCCCGAGGGGAGGGGAGAGTGTCCCGGGGGGAGGGGAGAGTGTCTCCGCGGGTAGGGGAATGTGTCCCGAGGAGAGGGGAGGGGAGAGTGTCCCGAGGGGAGGGGAGAGTGTCCCGGGGGGTGGGGAGGGGAGAGTGTCCCGAGGTGTGGCGTGAGTGTCCCGGGGAGAGGGGAGAGTGTACCGAGGTGTGGCGTGAGTGTCCCGGGGAGAGGGGAGAGTGTCCCGGGGGGAGGGGAGAGTGTCTCCGCGGGTAGGGGAATGTGTCCCGAGGAGAGGGGAGGGGAGAGTGTCCCGAGGGGAGGGGAGAGTGTCCCGGGGGGTGGGGAGGGGAGAGTGTCCCGAGGTGTGGCGTGAGTGTCCCGGGGAGAGGGGAGAGTGTACCGAGGTGTGGCGTGAGTGTCCCGGGGAGAGGGGAGAGTGTCCCGGGGGGAGGGGAGAGTGTCACGGTGGGAGGGGAGAGTGTCCCGGGAGGAGGGGAGACTGTCTCGGGTGGAGGGGAGAGTGTCCCGAGGGGAGGGGAGTGTGTCTCGGGGGGGAGGGGAGAGTGTCCCGAGGAGAGGGGAGGGGAGAGTGTCCCGAGGAGAGGGGTGGGGAGAGTGTCTCCGCGGGTAGGGGAGTGTGTCCCGAGGAGAGGGGAGGGGAGAGTGTCCCGAGGGGAGGGGAGAGTGTCCCGGGGGGAGGGGAGGGGAGAGTGTCCCGAGGTGTGGCGTGAGTGTCCCGGGGAGAGGGGAGAGTGTCCCGGGGGGAGGGGAAAGGAGAGTGTCCCGAGGGGAGTGGAGAGTGTCCCGGGGGGAGGGGAGGGGAGAGTGTCCCGAGGGGAGTGGAGAGTTTCCCAGGGGGAGGGGAGGGGAGAGTGTCCCGAGGTGTGGCGTGAGTGTCCCGGGGAGAGGGGAGAGTGTCCCGGGGAGAGGGGAGAGTGTACCGAGGTGTGGCGTGAGTGTCCCGGGGAGAGGTGAGAGTGTCCCGGGGGGAGGGGAGAGTGTCACGGGGGGAGGGGAGAGTGTCATGGGGGGAGGGAGAGTGTCTCGGGGGAGGGGAGAGTGTCTCAGGGGGAGGAGAGAATGTCTCGGGGGAGTGGAGAGTGTCTCGGTGGGAGTGGAGAGTGTCTTGGGGGGAGGGGAGAGTGTCTCGGTGGGAGGGAAGAGTGTCTCGGGGGGAGGGGAGAGTGTCTCGGGGGGAGGGGAGAGTGTCTCGGGGGAGTGGAGAATGTCACGGGGGGAGGGAGAGTGTCTCGGGGGAGGGGAGAGTGTCTCGGGGGGAGGGGAGTGTGTCACGGGGGGAGGGAGAGTGTCTCGGGGTAGGGGAGTGTGTCTCGGGGTGAGGGGAGAGTGTCCCGGGGGAGGGGAGAGTGTCTCCGCGGGTAGGGGAGTGTGTCCCGAGGAGAGGGGAGGGGAGAGTGTCCCGAGGGGCGGGGAGAGTGTCCCGGGGGGAGGGGAGGGGAGAGTGTCACGGGGGGAGGGGAGAGTGTCCCGGGGGGAGGGGAGGGGAGAGTGTCCCGGGAGGAAGGGAGACTGTCCCGGGGGGAGGGGAGAGTGTCTCCGCGGGTAGGGGAGTGTGTCCCGAGGAGAGGGGAGGGGAGAGTGTCCCGAGGGGAGGGGAGAGTGTCCCGGGGGGAGGGGAGAGTGTCTCCGCGGGTAGGGGAATGTGTCCCGAGGAGAGGGGAGGGGAGAGTGTCCCGAGGGGAGGGGAGAGTGTCCCGGGGGGTGGGGAGGGGAGAGTGTCCCGAGGTGTGGCGTGAGTGTCCCGGGGAGAGGGGAGAGTGTACCGAGGTGTGGCGTGAGTGTCCCGGGGAGAGGGGAGAGTGTCCCGGGGGGAGGGGAGAGTGTCACGGTGGGAGGGGAGAGTGTCCCGGGAGGAGGGGAGACTGTCTCGGGTGGAGGGGAGAGTGTCCCGAGGGGAGGGGAGTGTGTCTCGGGGGGGAGGGGAGAGTGTCCCGAGGAGAGGGGAGGGGAGAGTGTCCCGAGGAGAGGGGTGGGGAGAGTGTCTCCGCGGGTAGGGGAGTGTGTCCCGAGGAGAGGGGAGGGGAGAGTGTCCCGAGGGGAGGGGAGAGTGTCCCGGGGGGAGGGGAGGGGAGAGTGTCCCGAGGTGTGGCGTGAGTGTCCCGGGGAGAGGGGAGAGTGTCCCGGGGGGAGGGGAAAGGAGAGTGTCCCGAGGGGAGTGGAGAGTGTCCCGGGGGGAGGGGAGGGGAGAGTGTCCCGAGGGGAGTGGAGAGTTTCCCAGGGGGAGGGGAGGGGAGAGTGTCCCGAGGTGTGGCGTGAGTGTCCCGGGGAGAGGGGAGAGTGTCCCGGGGAGAGGGGAGAGTGTACCGAGGTGTGGCGTGAGTGTCCCGGGGAGAGGTGAGAGTGTCCCGGGGGGAGGGGAGAGTGTCACGGGGGGAGGGGAGAGTGTCATGGGGGGAGGGAGAGTGTCTCGGGGGAGGGGAGAGTGTCTCAGGGGGAGGAGAGAATGTCTCGGGGGAGTGGAGAGTGTCTCGGTGGGAGTGGAGAGTGTCTTGGGGGGAGGGGAGAGTGTCTCGGTGGGAGGGAAGAGTGTCTCGGGGGGAGGGGAGAGTGTCTCGGGGGGAGGGGAGAGTGTCTCGGGGGAGTGGAGAATGTCACGGGGGGAGGGAGAGTGTCTCGGGGGAGGGGAGAGTGTCTCGGGGGGAGGGGAGTGTGTCACGGGGGGAGGGAGAGTGTCTCGGGGTAGGGGAGTGTGTCTCGGGGTGAGGGGAGAGTGTCTCCGCGGGTAGGGGAGTGTGTCCCGAGGAGAGGGGAGGGGAGAGTGTCCCGAGGGGAGGGGAGAGTGTCCCGGGTGGAGGGGAGGGGAGAGTGTCACGGGGGGAGGGGAGAGTGTCCCGGGGGGAGGGGAGGGGAGAGTGTCCCGGGAGGAAGGGAGACTGTCCCGGGGGGAGGGGAGAGTGTCTCCGCGGGTAGGGGAGTGTGTCCCGAGGAGAGGGGAGGGGAGAGTGTCCCGAGGGGAGGGGAGAGTGTCCCGGGGGGAGGGGAGAGTGTCTCCGCGGGTAGGGGAATGTGTCCCGAGGAGAGGGGAGGGGAGAGTGTCCCGAGGGGAGGGGAGAGTGTCCCGGGGGGTGGGGAGGGGAGAGTGTCCCGAGGTGTGGCGTGAGTGTCCCGGGGAGAGGGGAGAGTGTACCGAGGTGTGGCGTGAGTGTCCCGGGGAGAGGGGAGAGTGTCCCGGGGGGAGGGGAGAGTGTCTCCGCGGGTAGGGGAATGTGTCCCGAGGAGAGGGGAGGGGAGAGTGTCCCGAGGGGAGGGGAGAGTGTCCCGGGGGGTGGGGAGGGGAGAGTGTCCCGAGGTGTGGCGTGAGTGTCCCGGGGAGAGGGGAGAGTGTACCGAGGTGTGGCGTGAGTGTCCCGGGGAGAGGGGAGAGTGTCCCGGGGGGAGGGGAGAGTGTCACGGTGGGAGGGGAGAGTGTCCCGGGAGGAGGGGAGACTGTCTCGGGTGGAGGGGAGAGTGTCCCGAGGGGAGGGGAGTGTGTCTCGGGGGGGAGGGGAGAGTGTCCCGAGGAGAGGGGAGGGGAGAGTGTCCCGAGGAGAGGGGTGGGGAGAGTGTCTCCGCGGGTAGGGGAGTGTGTCCCGAGGAGAGGGGAGGGGAGAGTGTCCCGAGGGGAGGGGAGAGTGTCCCGGGGGGAGGGGAGGGGAGAGTGTCCCGAGGTGTGGCGTGAGTGTCCCGGGGAGAGGGGAGAGTGTCCCGGGGGGAGGGGAAAGGAGAGTGTCCCGAGGGGAGTGGAGAGTGTCCCGGGGGGAGGGGAGGGGAGAGTGTCCCGAGGGGAGTGGAGAGTTTCCCAGGGGGAGGGGAGGGGAGAGTGTCCCGAGGTGTGGCGTGAGTGTCCCGGGGAGAGGGGAGAGTGTCCCGGGGAGAGGGGAGAGTGTACCGAGGTGTGGCGTGAGTGTCCCGGGGAGAGGTGAGAGTGTCCCGGGGGGAGGGGAGAGTGTCACGGGGGGAGGGGAGAGTGTCATGGGGGGAGGGAGAGTGTCTCGGGGGAGGGGAGAGTGTCTCAGGGGGAGGAGAGAATGTCTCGGGGGAGTGGAGAGTGTCTCGGTGGGAGTGGAGAGTGTCTTGGGGGGAGGGGAGAGTGTCTCGGTGGGAGGGAAGAGTGTCTCGGGGGGAGGGGAGAGTGTCTCGGGGGGAGGGGAGAGTGTCTCGGGGGAGTGGAGAATGTCACGGGGGGAGGGAGAGTGTCTCGGGGGAGGGGAGAGTGTCTCGGGGGGAGGGGAGTGTGTCACGGGGGGAGGGAGAGTGTCTCGGGGTAGGGGAGTGTGTCTCGGGGTGAGGGGAGAGTGTCCCGGGGGAGGGGAGAGTGTCTCCGCGGGTAGGGGAGTGTGTCCCGAGGAGAGGGGAGGGGAGAGTGTCCCGAGGGGCGGGGAGAGTGTCCCGGGGGGAGGGGAGGGGAGAGTGTCACGGGGGGAGGGGAGAGTGTCCCGGGGGGAGGGGAGGGGAGAGTGTCCCGGGAGGAAGGGAGACTGTCCCGGGGGGAGGGGAGAGTGTCTCCGCGGGTAGGGGAGTGTGTCCCGAGGAGAGGGGAGGGGAGAGTGTCCCGAGGGGAGGGGAGAGTGTCCCGGGGGGAGGGGAGAGTGTCTCCGCGGGTAGGGGAATGTGTCCCGAGGAGAGGGGAGGGGAGAGTGTCCCGAGGGGAGGGGAGAGTGTCCCGGGGGGTGGGGAGGGGAGAGTGTCCCGAGGTGTGGCGTGAGTGTCCCGGGGAGAGGGGAGAGTGTACCGAGGTGTGGCGTGAGTGTCCCGGGGAGAGGGGAGAGTGTCCCGGGGGGAGGGGAGAGTGTCACGGTGGGAGGGGAGAGTGTCCCGGGAGGAGGGGAGACTGTCTCGGGTGGAGGGGAGAGTGTCCCGAGGGGAGGGGAGTGTGTCTCGGGGGGGAGGGGAGAGTGTCCCGAGGAGAGGGGAGGGGAGAGTGTCCCGAGGAGAGGGGTGGGGAGAGTGTCTCCGCGGGTAGGGGAGTGTGTCCCGAGGAGAGGGGAGGGGAGAGTGTCCCGAGGGGAGGGGAGAGTGTCCCGGGGGGAGGGGAGGGGAGAGTGTCCCGAGGTGTGGCGTGAGTGTCCCGGGGAGAGGGGAGAGTGTCCCGGGGGGAGGGGAAAGGAGAGTGTCCCGAGGGGAGTGGAGAGTGTCCCGGGGGGAGGGGAGGGGAGAGTGTCCCGAGGGGAGTGGAGAGTTTCCCAGGGGGAGGGGAGGGGAGAGTGTCCCGAGGTGTGGCGTGAGTGTCCCGGGGAGAGGGGAGAGTGTCCCGGGGAGAGGGGAGAGTGTACCGAGGTGTGGCGTGAGTGTCCCGGGGAGAGGTGAGAGTGTCCCGGGGGGAGGGGAGAGTGTCACGGGGGGAGGGGAGAGTGTCATGGGGGGAGGGAGAGTGTCTCGGGGGAGGGGAGAGTGTCTCAGGGGGAGGAGAGAATGTCTCGGGGGAGTGGAGAGTGTCTCGGTGGGAGTGGAGAGTGTCTTGGGGGGAGGGGAGAGTGTCTCGGTGGGAGGGAAGAGTGTCTCGGGGGGAGGGGAGAGTGTCTCGGGGGGAGGGGAGAGTGTCTCGGGGGAGTGGAGAATGTCACGGGGGGAGGGAGAGTGTCTCGGGGGAGGGGAGAGTGTCTCGGGGGGAGGGGAGTGTGTCACGGGGGGAGGGAGAGTGTCTCGGGGTAGGGGAGTGTGTCTCGGGGTGAGGGGAGAGTGTCCCGGGGGAGGGGAGAGTGTCTCCGCGGGTAGGGGAGTGTGTCCCGAGGAGAGGGGAGGGGAGAGTGTCCCGAGGGGAGGGGAGAGTGTCCCGGGTGGAGGGGAGGGGAGAGTGTCACGGGGGGAGGGGAGAGTGTCCCGGGGGGAGGGGAGGGGAGAGTGTCCCGGGAGGAAGGGAGACTGTCCCGGGGGGAGGGGAGAGTGTCTCCGCGGGTAGGGGAGTGTGTCCCGAGGAGAGGGGAGGGGAGAGTGTCCCGAGGGGAGGGGAGAGTGTCCCGGGGGGAGGGGAGAGTGTCTCCGCGGGTAGGGGAATGTGTCCCGAGGAGAGGGGAGGGGAGAGTGTCCCGAGGGGAGGGGAGAGTGTCCCGGGGGGTGGGGAGGGGAGAGTGTCCCGAGGTGTGGCGTGAGTGTCCCGGGGAGAGGGGAGAGTGTACCGAGGTGTGGCGTGAGTGTCCCGGGGAGAGGGGAGAGTGTCCCGGGGGGAGGGGAGAGTGTCTCCGCGGGTAGGGGAATGTGTCCCGAGGAGAGGGGAGGGGAGAGTGTCCCGAGGGGAGGGGAGAGTGTCCCGGGGGGTGGGGAGGGGAGAGTGTCCCGAGGTGTGGCGTGAGTGTCCCGGGGAGAGGGGAGAGTGTACCGAGGTGTGGCGTGAGTGTCCCGGGGAGAGGGGAGAGTGTCCCGGGGGGAGGGGAGAGTGTCACGGTGGGAGGGGAGAGTGTCCCGGGAGGAGGGGAGACTGTCTCGGGTGGAGGGGAGAGTGTCCCGAGGGGAGGGGAGTGTGTCTCGGGGGGGAGGGGAGAGTGTCCCGAGGAGAGGGGAGGGGAGAGTGTCCCGAGGAGAGGGGTGGGGAGAGTGTCTCCGCGGGTAGGGGAGTGTGTCCCGAGGAGAGGGGAGGGGAGAGTGTCCCGAGGGGAGGGGAGAGTGTCCCGGGGGGAGGGGAGGGGAGAGTGTCCCGAGGTGTGGCGTGAGTGTCCCGGGGAGAGGGGAGAGTGTCCCGGGGGGAGGGGAAAGGAGAGTGTCCCGAGGGGAGTGGAGAGTGTCCCGGGGGGAGGGGAGGGGAGAGTGTCCCGAGGGGAGTGGAGAGTTTCCCAGGGGGAGGGGAGGGGAGAGTGTCCCGAGGTGTGGCGTGAGTGTCCCGGGGAGAGGGGAGAGTGTCCCGGGGAGAGGGGAGAGTGTACCGAGGTGTGGCGTGAGTGTCCCGGGGAGAGGTGAGAGTGTCCCGGGGGGAGGGGAGAGTGTCACGGGGGGAGGGGAGAGTGTCATGGGGGGAGGGAGAGTGTCTCGGGGGAGGGGAGAGTGTCTCAGGGGGAGGAGAGAATGTCTCGGGGGAGTGGAGAGTGTCTCGGTGGGAGTGGAGAGTGTCTTGGGGGGAGGGGAGAGTGTCTCGGTGGGAGGGAAGAGTGTCTCGGGGGGAGGGGAGAGTGTCTCGGGGGGAGGGGAGAGTGTCTCGGGGGAGTGGAGAATGTCACGGGGGGAGGGAGAGTGTCTCGGGGGAGGGGAGAGTGTCTCGGGGGGAGGGGAGTGTGTCACGGGGGGAGGGAGAGTGTCTCGGGGTAGGGGAGTGTGTCTCGGGGTGAGGGGAGAGTGTCCCGGGGGAGGGGAGAGTGTCTCCGCGGGTAGGGGAGTGTGTCCCGAGGAGAGGGGAGGGGAGAGTGTCCCGAGGGGAGGGGAGAGTGTCCCGGGTGGAGGGGAGGGGAGAGTGTCACGGGGGGAGGGGAGAGTGTCCCGGGGGGAGGGGAGGGGAGAGTGTCCCGGGAGGAAGGGAGACTGTCCCGGGGGGAGGGGAGAGTGTCTCCGCGGGTAGGGGAGTGTGTCCCGAGGAGAGGGGAGGGGAGAGTGTCCCGAGGGGAGGGGAGAGTGTCCCGGGGGGAGGGGAGAGTGTCTCCGCGGGTAGGGGAATGTGTCCCGAGGAGAGGGGAGGGGAGAGTGTCCCGAGGGGAGGGGAGAGTGTCCCGGGGGGTGGGGAGGGGAGAGTGTCCCGAGGTGTGGCGTGAGTGTCCCGGGGAGAGGGGAGAGTGTACCGAGGTGTGGCGTGAGTGTCCCGGGGAGAGGG
Organism: Pristiophorus japonicus; assembly: GCF_044704955.1. NCBI lineage: Eukaryota > Metazoa > Chordata > Chondrichthyes > Pristiophoridae > Pristiophorus > Pristiophorus japonicus. Next base: position 7,063 of record NW_027254631.1, on the reverse strand, counting down.
GAGAGTGTCCCGGGGGGAGGGGAGAGTGTCACGGTGGGAGGGGAGAGTGTCCCGGGAGGAGGGGAGACTGTCTCGGGTGGAGGGGAGAGTGTCCCGAGGGGAGGGGAGTGTGTCTCGGGGGGGAGGGGAGAGTGTCCCGAGGAGAGGGGAGGGGAGAGTGTCCCGAGGAGAGGGGAGAGTGTCCCGGGGGGAGGGAGAGTGTCTCGGGGGAGGGGAGAGTGTCTCGGGGGGAGGGGAGTGTGTCACGGGGGGAGGGAGAGTGTCTCGGGGTAGGGGAGTGTGTCTCGGGGGAGTGGAGAGTGTCTCGGTGGGAGTGGAGAGTGTCTTGGGGGGAGGGGAGAGTGTCTCGGTGGGAGGGAAGAGTGTCTCGGGGGGAGGGGAGAGTGTCTCGGGGGGAGGGGAGAGTGTCTCGGGGGAGTGGAGAATGTCACGGGGGGAGGGAGAGTGTCTCGGGGGAGGGGAGAGTGTCTCGGGGGGAGGGGAGTGTGTCACGGGGGGAGGGAGAGTGTCTCGGGGTAGGGGAGTGTGTCTCGGGGTGAGGGGAGAGTGTCCCGAGGGGAGGGGAGAGTGTCCCGGGTGGAGGGGAGGGGAGAGTGTCACGGGGGGAGGGGAGAGTGTCCCGGGGGGAGGGGAGGGGAGAGTGTCCCGGGAGGAAGGGAGACTGTCCCGGGGGGAGGGGAGAGTGTCTCCGCGGGTAGGGGAGTGTGTCCCGAGGAGAGGGGAGGGGAGAGTGTCCCGAGGGGAGGGGAGAGTGTCCCGGGGGGAGGGGAGAGTGTCTCCGCGGGTAGGGGAATGTGTCCCGAGGAGAGGGGAGGGGAGAGTGTCCCGAGGGGAGGGGAGAGTGTCCCGGGGGGTGGGGAGGGGAGAGTGTCCCGAGGTGTGGCGTGAGTGTCCCGGGGAGAGGGGAGAGTGTACCGAGGTGTGGCGTGAGTGTCCCGGGGAGAGGGGAGAGTGTCCCGGGGGGAGGGGAGAGTGTCACGGTGGGAGGGGAGAGTGTCCCGGGAGGAGGGGAGACTGTCTCGGGTGGAGGGGAGAGTGTCCCGAGGGGAGGGGAGTGTGTCTCGGGGGGGAGGGGAGAGTGTCCCGAGGAGAGGGGAGGGGAGAGTGTCCCGAGGGGAGGGGTGGGGAGAGTGTCTCCGCGGGTAGGGGAGTGTGTCCCGAGGAGAGGGGAGGGGAGAGTGTCCCGAGGGGAGGGGAGAGTGTCCCGGGGGGAGGGGAGGGGAGAGTGTCCCGAGGTGTGGCGTGAGTGTCCCGGGGAGAGGGGAGAGTGTCCCGGGGGGAGGGGAAAGGAGAGTGTCCCGAGGGGAGTGGAGAGTGTCCCGGGGGGAGGGGAGGGGAGAGTGTCCCGAGGGGAGTGGAGAGTTTCCCAGGGGGAGGGGAGGGGAGAGTGTCCCGAGGTGTGGCGTGAGTGTCCCGGGGAGAGGGGAGAGTGTCCCGGGGAGAGGGGAGAGTGTACCGAGGTGTGGCGTGAGTGTCCCGGGGAGAGGTGAGAGTGTCCCGGGGGGAGGGGAGAGTGTCACGGGGGGAGGGGAGAGTGTCATGGGGGGAGGGAGAGTGTCTCGGGGGAGGGGAGAGTGTCTCAGGGGGAGGAGAGAATGTCTCGGGGGAGTGGAGAGTGTCTCGGTGGGAGTGGAGAGTGTCTCGGGGGGAGGGGAGAGTGTCTCGGGGGGAGGGGAGAGTGTCTCCGCGGGTAGGGGAATGTGTCCCGAGGAGAGGGGAGGGGAGAGTGTCCCGAGGGGCGGGGAGGGGAGAGTGTCCCGAGGTGTGGCGTGAGTGTCCCGGGGAGAGGGGAGAGTGTACCGAGGTGTGGCGTGAGTGTCCCGGGGAGAGGGGAGAGTGTCCCGGGGGGAGGGGAGAGTGTCTCCGCGGGTAGGGGAATGTGTCCCGAGGAGAGGGGAGGGGAGAGTGTCCCGAGGGGAGGGGAGAGTGTCCCGGGGGGTGGGGAGGGGAGAGTGTCCCGAGGTGTGGCGTGAGTGTCCCGGGGAGAGGGGAGAGTGTACCGAGGTGTGGCGTGAGTGTCCCGGGGAGAGGGGAGAGTGTCCCGGGGGGAGGGGAGAGTGTCACGGTGGGAGGGGAGAGTGTCCCGGGAGGAGGGGAGACTGTCTCGGGTGGAGGGGAGAGTGTCCCGAGGGGAGGGGAGTGTGTCTCGGGGGGGAGGGGAGAGTGTCCCGAGGAGAGGGGAGGGGAGAGTGTCCCGAGGAGAGGGGTGGGGAGAGTGTCTCCGCGGGTAGGGGAGTGTGTCCCGAGGAGAGGGGAGGGGAGAGTGTCCCGAGGGGAGGGGAGAGTGTCCCGGGGGGAGGGGAGGGGAGAGTGTCCCGAGGTGTGGCGTGAGTGTCCCGGGGAGAGGGGAGAGTGTCCCGGGGGGAGGGGAAAGGAGAGTGTCCCGAGGGGAGTGGAGAGTGTCCCGGGGGGAGGGGAGGGGAGAGTGTCCCGAGGGGAGTGGAGAGTTTCCCAGGGGGAGGGGAGGGGAGAGTGTCCCGAGGTGTGGCGTGAGTGTCCCGGGGAGAGGGGAGAGTGTCCCGGGGAGAGGGGAGAGTGTACCGAGGTGTGGCGTGAGTGTCCCGGGGAGAGGTGAGAGTGTCCCGGGGGGAGGGGAGAGTGTCACGGGGGGAGGGGAGAGTGTCATGGGGGGAGGGAGAGTGTCTCGGGGGAGGGGAGAGTGTCTCAGGGGGAGGAGAGAATGTCTCGGGGGAGTGGAGAGTGTCTCGGTGGGAGTGGAGAGTGTCTTGGGGGGAGGGGAGAGTGTCTCGGTGGGAGGGAAGAGTGTCTCGGGGGGAGGGGAGAGTGTCTCGGGGGGAGGGGAGAGTGTCTCGGGGGAGTGGAGAATGTCACGGGGGGAGGGAGAGTGTCTCGGGGGAGGGGAGAGTGTCTCGGGGGGAGGGGAGTGTGTCACGGGGGGAGGGAGAGTGTCTCGGGGTAGGGGAGTGTGTCTCGGGGTGAGGGGAGAGTGTCCCGGGGGAGGGGAGAGTGTCTCCGCGGGTAGGGGAGTGTGTCCCGAGGAGAGGGGAGGGGAGAGTGTCCCGAGGGGAGGGGAGAGTGTCCCGGGTGGAGGGGAGGGGAGAGTGTCACGGGGGGAGGGGAGAGTGTCCCGGGGGGAGGGGAGGGGAGAGTGTCCCGGGAGGAAGGGAGACTGTCCCGGGGGGAGGGGAGAGTGTCTCCGCGGGTAGGGGAGTGTGTCCCGAGGAGAGGGGAGGGGAGAGTGTCCCGAGGGGAGGGGAGAGTGTCCCGGGGGGAGGGGAGAGTGTCTCCGCGGGTAGGGGAATGTGTCCCGAGGAGAGGGGAGGGGAGAGTGTCCCGAGGGGAGGGGAGAGTGTCCCGGGGGGTGGGGAGGGGAGAGTGTCCCGAGGTGTGGCGTGAGTGTCCCGGGGAGAGGGGAGAGTGTACCGAGGTGTGGCGTGAGTGTCCCGGGGAGAGGGGAGAGTGTCCCGGGGGGAGGGGAGAGTGTCACGGTGGGAGGGGAGAGTGTCCCGGGAGGAGGGGAGACTGTCTCGGGTGGAGGGGAGAGTGTCCCGAGGGGAGGGGAGTGTGTCTCGGGGGGGAGGGGAGAGTGTCCCGAGGAGAGGGGAGGGGAGAGTGTCCCGAGGAGAGGGGAGAGTGTCCCGGGGGGAGGGAGAGTGTCTCGGGGGAGGGGAGAGTGTCTCGGGGGGAGGGGAGTGTGTCACGGGGGGAGGGAGAGTGTCTCGGGGTAGGGGAGTGTGTCTCGGGGGAGTGGAGAGTGTCTCGGTGGGAGTGGAGAGTGTCTTGGGGGGAGGGGAGAGTGTCTCGGTGGGAGGGAAGAGTGTCTCGGGGGGAGGGGAGAGTGTCTCGGGGGGAGGGGAGAGTGTCTCGGGGGAGTGGAGAATGTCACGGGGGGAGGGAGAGTGTCTCGGGGGAGGGGAGAGTGTCTCGGGGGGAGGGGAGTGTGTCACGGGGGGAGGGAGAGTGTCTCGGGGTAGGGGAGTGTGTCTCGGGGTGAGGGGAGAGTGTCCCGAGGGGAGGGGAGAGTGTCCCGGGTGGAGGGGAGGGGAGAGTGTCACGGGGGGAGGGGAGAGTGTCCCGGGGGGAGGGGAGGGGAGAGTGTCCCGGGAGGAAGGGAGACTGTCCCGGGGGGAGGGGAGAGTGTCTCCGCGGGTAGGGGAGTGTGTCCCGAGGAGAGGGGAGGGGAGAGTGTCCCGAGGGGAGGGGAGAGTGTCCCGGGGGGAGGGGAGAGTGTCTCCGCGGGTAGGGGAATGTGTCCCGAGGAGAGGGGAGGGGAGAGTGTCCCGAGGGGAGGGGAGAGTGTCCCGGGGGGTGGGGAGGGGAGAGTGTCCCGAGGTGTGGCGTGAGTGTCCCGGGGAGAGGGGAGAGTGTACCGAGGTGTGGCGTGAGTGTCCCGGGGAGAGGGGAGAGTGTCCCGGGGGGAGGGGAGAGTGTCACGGTGGGAGGGGAGAGTGTCCCGGGAGGAGGGGAGACTGTCTCGGGTGGAGGGGAGAGTGTCCCGAGGGGAGGGGAGTGTGTCTCGGGGGGGAGGGGAGAGTGTCCCGAGGAGAGGGGAGGGGAGAGTGTCCCGAGGAGAGGGGTGGGGAGAGTGTCTCCGCGGGTAGGGGAGTGTGTCCCGAGGAGAGGGGAGGGGAGAGTGTCCCGAGGGGAGGGGAGAGTGTCCCGGGGGGAGGGGAGGGGAGAGTGTCCCGAGGTGTGGCGTGAGTGTCCCGGGGAGAGGGGAGAGTGTCCCGGGGGGAGGGGAAAGGAGAGTGTCCCGAGGGGAGTGGAGAGTGTCCCGGGGGGAGGGGAGGGGAGAGTGTCCCGAGGGGAGTGGAGAGTTTCCCAGGGGGAGGGGAGGGGAGAGTGTCCCGAGGTGTGGCGTGAGTGTCCCGGGGAGAGGGGAGAGTGTCCCGGGGAGAGGGGAGAGTGTACCGAGGTGTGGCGTGAGTGTCCCGGGGAGAGGTGAGAGTGTCCCGGGGGGAGGGGAGAGTGTCACGGGGGGAGGGGAGAGTGTCATGGGGGGAGGGAGAGTGTCTCGGGGGAGGGGAGAGTGTCTCAGGGGGAGGAGAGAATGTCTCGGGGGAGTGGAGAGTGTCTCGGTGGGAGTGGAGAGTGTCTTGGGGGGAGGGGAGAGTGTCTCGGTGGGAGGGAAGAGTGTCTCGGGGGGAGGGGAGAGTGTCTCGGGGGGAGGGGAGAGTGTCTCGGGGGAGTGGAGAATGTCACGGGGGGAGGGAGAGTGTCTCGGGGGAGGGGAGAGTGTCTCGGGGGGAGGGGAGTGTGTCACGGGGGGAGGGAGAGTGTCTCGGGGTAGGGGAGTGTGTCTCGGGGTGAGGGGAGAGTGTCCCGGGGGAGGGGAGAGTGTCTCCGCGGGTAGGGGAGTGTGTCCCGAGGAGAGGGGAGGGGAGAGTGTCCCGAGGGGAGGGGAGAGTGTCCCGGGTGGAGGGGAGGGGAGAGTGTCACGGGGGGAGGGGAGAGTGTCCCGGGGGGAGGGGAGGGGAGAGTGTCCCGGGAGGAAGGGAGACTGTCCCGGGGGGAGGGGAGAGTGTCTCCGCGGGTAGGGGAGTGTGTCCCGAGGAGAGGGGAGGGGAGAGTGTCCCGAGGGGAGGGGAGAGTGTCCCGGGGGGAGGGGAGAGTGTCTCCGCGGGTAGGGGAATGTGTCCCGAGGAGAGGGGAGGGGAGAGTGTCCCGAGGGGAGGGGAGAGTGTCCCGGGGGGTGGGGAGGGGAGAGTGTCCCGAGGTGTGGCGTGAGTGTCCCGGGGAGAGGGGAGAGTGTACCGAGGTGTGGCGTGAGTGTCCCGGGGAGAGGGGAGAGTGTCCCGGGGGGAGGGGAGAGTGTCTCCGCGGGTAGGGGAATGTGTCCCGAGGAGAGGGGAGGGGAGAGTGTCCCGAGGGGAGGGGAGAGTGTCCCGGGGGGTGGGGAGGGGAGAGTGTCCCGAGGTGTGGCGTGAGTGTCCCGGGGAGAGGGGAGAGTGTACCGAGGTGTGGCGTGAGTGTCCCGGGGAGAGGGGAGAGTGTCCCGGGGGGAGGGGAGAGTGTCACGGTGGGAGGGGAGAGTGTCCCGGGAGGAGGGGAGACTGTCTCGGGTGGAGGGGAGAGTGTCCCGAGGGGAGGGGAGTGTGTCTCGGGGGGGAGGGGAGAGTGTCCCGAGGAGAGGGGAGGGGAGAGTGTCCCGAGGAGAGGGGTGGGGAGAGTGTCTCCGCGGGTAGGGGAGTGTGTCCCGAGGAGAGGGGAGGGGAGAGTGTCCCGAGGGGAGGGGAGAGTGTCCCGGGGGGAGGGGAGGGGAGAGTGTCCCGAGGTGTGGCGTGAGTGTCCCGGGGAGAGGGGAGAGTGTCCCGGGGGGAGGGGAAAGGAGAGTGTCCCGAGGGGAGTGGAGAGTGTCCCGGGGGGAGGGGAGGGGAGAGTGTCCCGAGGGGAGTGGAGAGTTTCCCAGGGGGAGGGGAGGGGAGAGTGTCCCGAGGTGTGGCGTGAGTGTCCCGGGGAGAGGGGAGAGTGTCCCGGGGAGAGGGGAGAGTGTACCGAGGTGTGGCGTGAGTGTCCCGGGGAGAGGTGAGAGTGTCCCGGGGGGAGGGGAGAGTGTCACGGGGGGAGGGGAGAGTGTCATGGGGGGAGGGAGAGTGTCTCGGGGGAGGGGAGAGTGTCTCAGGGGGAGGAGAGAATGTCTCGGGGGAGTGGAGAGTGTCTCGGTGGGAGTGGAGAGTGTCTTGGGGGGAGGGGAGAGTGTCTCGGTGGGAGGGAAGAGTGTCTCGGGGGGAGGGGAGAGTGTCTCGGGGGGAGGGGAGAGTGTCTCGGGGGAGTGGAGAATGTCACGGGGGGAGGGAGAGTGTCTCGGGGGAGGGGAGAGTGTCTCGGGGGGAGGGGAGTGTGTCACGGGGGGAGGGAGAGTGTCTCGGGGTAGGGGAGTGTGTCTCGGGGTGAGGGGAGAGTGTCCCGGGGGAGGGGAGAGTGTCTCCGCGGGTAGGGGAGTGTGTCCCGAGGAGAGGGGAGGGGAGAGTGTCCCGAGGGGAGGGGAGAGTGTCCCGGGTGGAGGGGAGGGGAGAGTGTCACGGGGGGAGGGGAGAGTGTCCCGGGGGGAGGGGAGGGGAGAGTGTCCCGGGAGGAAGGGAGACTGTCCCGGGGGGAGGGG